>NC_092106.1:44642694-44675194 GCF_045679555.1 Salvelinus alpinus | reverse complement strand
TATTGCGCAGTGAGATGGAACAGGAAATAGGCATTTCAATGTCATAGCCTTGTGGCATAGACACCGGCTGGAAAGCAGTTTTACCCAATCAGCATCCAAGACCCACCCGTTGTATAAAATAGTATAATTATGCATGATATTTGATACATTATAGCAGAAAACCATGATTATGGTTTCATGTGTCTGTCTGGTCACCCTGTTCTCATTTGAAGCATGTGGAGGCAAAATAATTTCCCTGTCAACCCCTTCCCTCCCTTACTCTCAACACCAATCCCCCTTCTCTCTCTTCCTATGCTTTCCCTCGTCTGTCCCCTCCCTTTTCCCTCCTCTTTTGCGTCTCTCCCCCATTCCCCAGAGTGCCTGAGTTCTGAGGTTAATGGAGTCCAGAACTCCAGAGAGCGGGCCTGGCAGAGGAAGCAGCCTTCCCCAGCCTGGAGGCAGCATGCTGGGGGAACAACAGCAGGCCTCCTCTCCTGGATCCCATCTAACCAAGCTCCTTGGCCAATCTTCCATCTACTTGATTTATTTGAACAACAAAAACATAAGTCTCAGTAGTGATGTGTTGCACCAGATTTATCTAACAGCTCATTTAAACCTCAGTCCCTCTCTATTTATCACACTTTCTCTTGTTCTTTACCTCCCCCCTCTCTGTTTCTCACATTCTACCCTACCCTCTCTCTGTTTCTCACATTCTACCCTACCCTCTCTCTGTTTCTCACATTCTACCCTACCCCCTCTCTGTTTCTCACATCCCCCCCTCTCTGTTTCTCACATCCCCTCTCTCTGTTTCTCACAATCTACCCTACCCTCTCTCTGTTTCTCACATTCTACCCTACCCCCTCTCTGTTTCTCACATCCCCTCTCTCTGTTTCTCACATCCCCTCTCTCTGTTTCTCACATTCCCTCTCTCTGTTTCTCACATTCCCTCTCTCTGTTTCTCACATTCCCCCTCTCTGTTTCTCACATTCTACCCTACCCCCTCTCTGTTTCTCACATTCTACCCTACCCCCTCTCTGTTTCTCACATTCTACCCTACCCCCTCTCTGTTTCTCACATTCTACCCTACCCCCTCTCTGTTTCTCACATCCCCCCTCTCTCTGTTTCTCACATCCCCTCTCTCTGTTTCTCACATTCTACCCTACCCTCTCTCTGTTTCTCACATTCTACCCTACCCTCTCTCTGTTTCTCACATTCTACCCTACCCTCTCTCTGTTTCTCACATTCTAGCCTACCCCCTCTCTGTTTCTCACACCCCCTCTCTCTGTTTCTCACATCCCCCCTCTCTGTTTCTCACATTCTACCTTACCCCCTCTCTGTTTCTCACATTCTACCCTACCCCCTCTCTGTTTCTCACATCCCCCCTCTCTGTTTCTCACATCCCCTCTCTCTGTTTCTCACATCCCCTCTCTCTGTTTCTCACATCCCCTCTCTCTGTTTCTCACATCCCCTCTCTCTGTTTCTCACATCCCCTCTCTCTGTTTCTCACATTCTACCCTACCCTCTCTCTGTTTCTCACATTCTACCCTACCCTCTCTCTGTTTCTCACATTCTACCCTACCCCCTCTCTGTTTCTCACATTCTACCCTACCCCCTCTCTGTTTCTCACATTCTACCCTACCCCCTCTCTGTTTCTCACATTCTACCCTACCCCCTCTCTGTTTCTCACATCCCCCCTCTCTGTTTCTCACATCCCCTCTCTCTGGTTCTCACATTCTACCCTACCCCCTCTCTGTTTCTCACATTCTACCCTACCCCCTCTCTGTTTCTCACATTCTACCCTACCCCCTCTCTGTTTCTCACATTCTACCTTACCCCCTTTCTGTTTCTCACATTCTACCCTACCCCCTCTCTGTTTCTCACATTCTACCCTACCCCCTCTCTGTTTCTCACATTCTACCCTACCCCCTCTCTGTTTCTCACATTCTACCTTACCCCCTTTCTGTTTCTCACATTCTACCCTACCCCCTCTCTGTTTCTCACATCCCCTCTCTCTGTTTCTCACATTCTACCCTACCCCCTCTCTGTTTCTCACATTCTACCCTACCCCCTCTCTATTTCTCACATTCTACCCTACCCCCTCTCTGTTTTTCACATTCTACCCTACCCCCTCTCTGTTTCTCACATTCTACCCTACCCCCTCTCTGTTTCTCACATTCTACCCTACCCCCTCTCTGTTTCTCACATCCCCCCTCTCTGTTTCTCACATCCCCTCTCTCTGTTTCTCACATTCTACCCTACCCCCTCTCTGTTTCTCACATTCTACCCTACCCCCTCTCTGTTTCTCACATTCCACCCTACCCCCTCTCTGTTTCTCACATTCTACCTTACCCTCTCTCTGTTTCTCACATTCTACCTTACCCCCTTTCTGTTTCTCACATTCTACCCTACCCCCTCTCTGTTTCTCACATCCCCCCTCTCTGTTTCTCACATCCCCTCTCTCTGTTTCTCACATTCTACCCTACCCCCTCTCTGTTTCTCACATTCTACCCTACCCTCTCTCTGTTTCTCACATTCTACCCTACCCTCTCTCTGTTTCTCACATTCCCCCTCTCTGTTTCTCACATTCTACCTTACCCCCTCTCTGTTTCTCACATTCTACCCTACCCCCTCTCTGTTTCTCACATCCCCCCTCTCTGTTTCTCACATCCCCTCTCTCTGTTTCTCACATTCTACCCTACCCCCTCTCTGTTTCTCACATTCTACCCTACCCCCTCTCTGTTTCTCACATTCTACCCTACCCCCTCTCTGTTTCTCACATTATACCCTACCCCCTCTCTGTTTCTCACATTCTACCCTACCCCCTCTCTGTTTCTCACATTCTACCCTACCCCCTCTCTGTTTCTCACATCCCCCCTCTCTGTTTCTCACATCCCCTCTCTCTGTTTCTCACATTCTACCCTCCCCCCTCTCTGTTTCTCACATTCTACCCTACCCCCTCTCTGTTTCTCACATCCCCCCTCTCTGTTTCTCACATCCCCTCTCTCTGTTTCTCACATTCTACCCTACCCTCTCTCTGTTTCTCACATTCTACCCTACCCTCTCTCTGTTTCTCACATTCTACCTTACCCCCTTTCTGTTTCTCACATTCTACCCTACCCCCTCTCTGTTTCTCACATCCCCCCTCTCTGTTTCTCACATCCCCTCTCTCTGTTTCTCACATTCTACCCTACCCTCTCTCTGTTTCTCACATTCCCCCTCTCTGTTTCTCACATCCCCTCTCTCTGTTTCTCACATCCCCTCTCTCTGTTTCTCACATCCCCTCTCTCTGTTTCTCACATTCTACCCTACCCCCTCTCTGTTTCTCACATCCCCCATTTCATTTTTCTTTACAGCTCATGTTCTGCTGTAGCATCGCCTGTCCCTTTATACACGCTCCTCTATATTCTCACAATCTCCCCCTCCCTCTCGCTATCTTTTGTTTTTTCTCTCCTCTGTCTCAGGTTACTGTGTCGTGTAAGTATGTCGTGCTGAGCTCTGCTCTTCAGGCTGGAAAGGGGGAGGAGAAAGAAACTAAGGGAGGAGTTATTTTCTCTCTCTTCGTGCCTCCTTAAGCTGCGTGCCTGTCTGCTCTCCTCATGTGCATGCAAGATTGTGCAGGTTGCCTTTTTTCTCCCCCCTCCTCTCTTCTCCTCCCCTTCCTCTCTTCTCCTCCCTCCCTCCTCTCCTCCTCCCTCTCTCCTCTCTTCTCCTCCCCTTCCTCTCTCCTCTGCTCTTCCCTTTTTCTGTCTTCTACCTTTTTCTTCCTATTCTCCCTCCTTACTTTTCTATTCTTCAATTCTCTGACTCCTCTCTTCCCTATTTTTCTTCTTTCCCTTCCTTGTCCTCCCCCATTCTCTCTCTCTCTCTCTCTCTCTCTCTCTCTCTCTCTCTCTCTCTCTCTCTCTCTCTCTCTGTCTCTGTCTCTGTCTCTGTCTCTCTGTCTCTGTCTCTCTGTCTCTCTGTCTGTCTCTCTCTCTCTCTGTCTCTCTGTCTCTCTCTCTCTCTCTCTTCCCCCACCCTTCTCTATATTGCTCTCTCTTCCCCCCCTCCATCTCTCTATTCCTCCCCCCCTTCACTCTCTCTGCTCTGGAAGTCATGCGGCGGGCACAGGCAGGCTGGGTTTGTTTGCCTGACTGCCCTCCAGGAATTATAGCTGGGACACAGAAACACTCCTTTATAAGCCCACAGGCTGTTGGAGCCACTGCAGAGAGGATAGGGGGAGAGGGGGAGGAGGAGGAGGAGGGAAGACCGAATGAGAGGAGCGATGAGGAGAGATCGAGAGGAGGATTATGACAAGGGAGGCTAATCGATTGAGGCCTGCTGAAGTGTGATACTGTACTAAACGTTGATGACTTATTGATCCATCCAGACTGGATTAAAACTCGCTGGATCGTGGATCGTTTAGGAAGCCTGTCCTGCGTCCGCCCTCTCTCTCTCTCTCTCTCTCTCTCTCTCTCTCTCTCTCTCTCTCTCTCTCTCTCTCTCAGGTGTACTAAACACTGCAGGCAGCACTAGAGATATGAACTCACATACTGGTTTGCAGATAGTTATGTGAGACTGCAGTATAGGGTTCAGTGAATAATTAAGAATGTTATTGTTGCTCCAATGAACGGCATACCTCACCACTTCTCTCTCTCAGACATACAAACACATTTCAATCTACTTGTGCACACACATATAACCAAATGATACTATATGCATGTAAACACACACACACACCTGTACTAAGTGACGTTTGCCTACAGCTCATTAAAACGCACAGCTCAATTATTCAGTAGGTCTGAACAGGTTTTGTTTGGAGGAATAGAAGAAAGATGGACAGATGGAGGTGAAGATGGAGGGATAGAGGTGAAGATGGAGGGATTGGGGTGGAGGGATTGGGGTAGGGATGGAGGGATATGGAGGTGGAGGGGTGGAGGGATATGGGGGTGGAGGGATAGAGGTGTGGGGGTGGAGGTGGAGGGATATGGGGGTGGAGGGATAGAGGTGTGGAGGTAGAGGTGTGGTGGGATGGGGTAGAGGTGGAGGGATATGGTGGAGGTGGAGGGATATGGTGGAGGTGGAGGGATATGGTGGAGGTGGAGGGATGGGGGTGTAGGTGGATGGGTGGAGGGATATGACTAGGGGTGGATGGGATATGGGTAGGGGTGGAGGGTGGAGGGATATGGAGATGGAGGGATATGGGGTGGAGGTAAAGGTGTGGAGGGACGGGGGTGGAAGGGTGGAGGGATTGGGGTGGAGGTGTAGGGGTGGAGGTGGGGGGGTTGGGGTGGAGGTGTAGGGGTGGAGGTGGGGGGGGTGGAGGTGGAGAGGTGGGGATGGAGATGAGGGATGGAGGGTGGAGGGAGAGGGATGGAGAGGGAGAGATGAAGGGCCAGGGATGGGTGGAGTAAATTGAACCCTAAACCTATACAGAATAAAATGCAAAAAAGTTTTGGTGATGTGGGACATTTTGTCCTTTCCAGCATGTCCATCTAGTGACTAGTGATGTTCAGGGCACATAGCTCCAAGCTGTACCCCATTCTGGCTTCAAGCTCCGGTCCACAGTGCTCTGTTTTTGTCACTCTCACACACACATTCACCCCTTTGTACACTTCAACACACAGACACATAGACACACGGACACACACACACGTAGACACACACACACACACATACAGTATATGCAAACACACACACGTCCTGCTTTAAGCTCAGGTCTATATTGCTCCCATGATGCCCAGCTGTAACCAATGAACATTCCAGTAGAGCCTTTTCTCCCCTCTATCATTTCACGTGTCTGCTCTGAGCCTTTAGGAGGACCAGCAAACAAATAAGTGCAGGCTTGTGTCCGAACTTTGTTTGACCTTTTTATGGCGACCCAGTACTCATGACCTTTTAGACCCTACACTGAGGAAGGGGGTGGGGGGTGGGGGGGATTAGACATAGCATGGTTGTTTGACCTCCACCTCGCCTCTGGGTGTCTTTCTCTCTGTGACCTCTGAACTATTGGTCAACCTACTTGCTTATTGTCACGTCTGGCTGTGTAGTCTCTTGACTGTAAGACTGACGTTGAACGGCAGCTGGGTTTATCTTATATGACATTTATTGAGCACTCCTTTAGAAATGACAAGATCTCCCTGAGCTTAGTCCTGTCTATGATGATGTCACTTCTCTCCTTTTAGGAAAGAACAGCATCAGTCTTACTGGGCATGCTCTGTAGAGCTCCACCTTTTGTCTCTTTCATAAACCTTTACATACCTAGTAAGTATTTCATCATCTCTTTTTAGTTACAGTATCTCTCCTATCTGTCTCTCTGTCTCTCTGTCTCTCTCTCTCTCTGTCTCTGTCTGTCTGTGTCTTGTCTGTCTGTCTCTCTCTCATTCTCTCTCTCGAATTAAAGGGGTAGGAGGGGGAGGACTTTTAAAATTGAAGGAATGGGAGCTTAGGGGGGGGAGTCTTCTAGGAATTGGTCCATTAGGAGTCAAAGCAGGTGGGAACATTCAAACTGAAATCATCTGTTTAGAGCTCTGTTCCCTCAGCCTGGTGTTCCCTCAATCTAGTTCTGTTTTATCCAGATCTGTTCCCTCAGCCTGGTGGATAAATCTAGTTCTGTTTTATCCAGATCTGTTCCCTCAGCCTGGTGGATAGATCTAGTTCTGTTTTATCCAGATCTGTTCCCTCAGCCTGGTGGATAAATCTAGTTCTGTTTTATCCAGATCTGTTCCCTCAGCCTGGTGGATAGATCTAGTTCTGTTTTATCCAGATCTGTTCCCTCAGCCTGGTGGATAAATCTAGTTCTGTTTAATCCAGATCTGTTCCCTCAGCCTGGTGGATAAATCTAGTTATGTTTTATCCAGATCTGTTCCTTCAGCCTGGTGGATAAATCTAGTTCTGTTCTATCCAGATTTGTTCCCTCAGCCTGGTGGATAAATCTAGTTCTGTTTTATCCAGATCTGTTCCCTCAGCCTGCTGGATAGATCTAGTTCTGTTCTATCCAGATCTGTTCCCTCAGCCTGGTGGATAAATCTAGTTCTGTTTTATCCAGATTTGTTCCCTCAGCCTGCTGGATAGATCTAGTTCTGTTCTATCCAGATCTGTTCCCTCAGCCTGGTGGATAAATCTAGTTCTGTTCTATCCAGATTTGTTCCCTCAGCCTGGTGGATAAATCTAGTTCTGTTCTATCCAGATCGGTTCCCTCAGCCTGGTGGATAAATCTAGCTCTGTTCTATCCAGATTTGTTCCCTCAGCCTGGTGGATAAATCTAGTTCTGTTCTATCCAGATCTGTTCCCTCAGCCTGGTGGATAAATCTAGTTCTGTTTTATCCAGATCTGTTCGCTCAGCCTGCTGGATAGATCTAGTTCTGTTCTATCCAGATCTGTTCCCTCAGCCTGGTGGATAAATCTAGTTCTGTTCTATCCAGATCTGTTCACTTAGCCTCAGCCTGGTGGATAAATCTAGTTCTGTTTTATCCAGATCTGTTCGCTCAGCCTGCTGGATAGATCTAGTTCTGTTCTATCCAGATCTGTTCCCTCAGCCTGGTGGATAAATCTAGTTCTGTTCTATCCAGATCTGTTCACTTAGCCTCAGCCTGGTGCAGTTCTGTTGCTGTGGATTGGGGCATGTTCCCTCCTCTGCTTCCTGAAGTCAACAATCAACTCCTTTGTTTTGCTGAAGTTGAGGGAGAGGTTGTTGTCATGACACCACAATGCCAGTTCACTTACCTCCTCCCTATAGGCTGACTGTCATTGTCGGTTATCAGGCCTACAACCGTGGTGTCGTCATTAAACTAGATGGTGGAGTTGGTGTGGTGCAAAGCAACACAGTCGTGGGTGAACAGGGAGTACAGCAGAGGACAGAGGACACACCCCTGGGGGGCCCCTGTGTTAAGAGTCTGTGTGGAGGAGGTGTTGTCATGCCGTGACCTGTCAAACTGAGAGCTGGAGAGAGAGGAGGCACATAACAGTCCTGGTGACTAAGAAAATGCACTCTGTTCACACATGTGAGGGAAACAGTGATATATCAGGTGATATGCAGGTTTATTGCCTATTGCATTCACCAATCCAGCCAGATCAGACCAGATCAGTGATGACCTCACAACAAAGAGGAAGGCTGGGTTCAGAAGGGCAACAGTGACTGTTCTTTTGGGTTCTATGTTGAACCCTTTCCACAGAGGGTTCTACATGGAACCCAATAGGGTTCTACGCGGAATCAAAAAGGGTTCTCCTATGGGGACAATAGTTGTGGATGAGAACGTTCTGCTGTAAGATCCCAGAACAACCCCCTCTCTCTGGGTGTTCCATAAGCTGACATCTGGGGATTAGGAAGGGAGAGGTGGATGGATGGAGGGAGGGAGGAATGGATGAAGGGAGCTAGGGAGAGAGGAAGGGGTGGGAGGACTCAGGAAGTGGCAGGGTTGGTAGGGGCTCATTCCCAGTGTATACAGGTGGAATTAATGGGAAGCAACAGGAAAGGGCTGAATGTGTTTTACCTCCCTAAAGCCTAAAGGATTACAACACACACACACAAGCTCTCTCTCTCTTCTCTCTCTCTCTTCTCTCTCTCTTTCTCTCGCTCTTCTCTTTCTCTCTTTCTCTCTCTTCATCTCTCTCTCTTCATCTCGCTCTCTCTTTCTCTCTCTCTCTCTCTCTCTCTCTCTCTCTCTCTCTCTCACACAATCTGATAACTCTCTCTCTCTCACTCACTCACACACACACACACACAC
This sequence comes from Salvelinus alpinus, assembly GCF_045679555.1. NCBI lineage: Eukaryota > Metazoa > Chordata > Actinopteri > Salmoniformes > Salmonidae > Salvelinus > Salvelinus alpinus. Next base: position 44,666,510 of record NC_092106.1, on the reverse strand, counting down.
ACACACACACACACACACACAAACTAACTCTGTTTTCTCTCACACACATTACAAACTAAATTCATTGTGACATTGATAATCTCACTTCAATATGCAAAACTAGGGCTAAGGACTGTACAGTATTGTGGTTTATGAATGGGAGAGGCCGCTATGCAATCCTTCTTTCCCCTGAGAGACCCCAGACTGCTTCTCACCACCTGAGATTGAGTCTTTATCACAGAGACGGGAGGGAAGGAGGGAGAACTTCCAAAGTGTACCCAAATACTAGAAAAGAAAAGGGGAAGAAACAAAAGGCCCTTATCCTGGAAGTATCTCAGGGCGAGGGTACGCTGAAGTGTTGCTTTGCCGGGGTGAGGGAAAATAGGGTTGGGGGGAAAAAGAGAGGAAGGGTGGGGAGAAGGTGAGTGGAGGGATGGGGTGGAGGGATGGGGAGAAGGGGAGAGAGAGGAGGGGCGGGGAGAAGGAGAGAGAGAGAGTGGCACCCATTTCCTGTTCTAAAGAGCTGGGAAGTACTTGGATATGCTGGGTTCCCTGTGGGAGAGGGGCGGCATGGTGAGTGTGCGTACGTGCCACGCGGTGTGAGCTCTCGTAGACGTGGAAAAAGAGGAACAGGATGCTCAACCCTTCAGGAATGCGTACAGCCCAGCTATACGTCTGCAAAACTCATCCCTCCCTCTCGCTCCCTATCTCTCTCTTGCCCTCTCTAGAGGGGGGGGTGGGGGAGAGAAAGAAATAAAGAGAGATGGTGAGAATGAAAGCAAGAGATAAATAGGAAAGGAGAGCCAGTGGGACATACAGGAAGACTGACAGACACAGGCAGACAGAGAGACAGAGGGGATGACAGCAATAAGAGTTAGATATCTAACCACGGCCCTCCACCCCTCCAGTAGTTTCGATTAAAGAATAAGAGTCATTACCTCAGGTTTATCTATAGATAGCCTCAATCAATCACACACACCCAGACATAGCCTACACCAAGTCTCACACAGCCTATGTATGCACACACTCAATCAGCCCACTTTGCTTTCTCGCTCTCTCGCTCTCTCGCTCTCTCGCTCTCTCGCTCTCTCTCTCTCACCCAAACTCTGCCCTGCCCTTTCTCCTGTGTAAAACAGCTGTTCTCCATCCATTCAGCCCAACTCAGGGACAGACATCTGGCTGCAGCTCAGTTAACTCACTACAGAAGGACATCATTCCAGGGACCTGCAGTCACACTGTCAGTCAGTCAAGCCATACAATAAATAGCCTTCGAATTAGTTATTTAAATGTTCAACCAAATAGTTAGCAAGTCAATCAGTGAGCTAAAAGCTATGAGTTAGCAAGTCAATCAGTGAGCTAAAAGCTATGAGTTAGCAAGTCAATCAGTGAGCTAAAAGCTATGAGTTAGCAAGTCAATCAGTGAGCTAAAAGCTATGAGTTAGCAAGTCAATCAGTGAGCTAAAAACTATGAGTTAGCAAGTCAATCAGTGAGCTAAAAGCTATGAGTTAGCAAGTCAATCAGTGAGCTAAAAGCTATGAGTTAGCCGACCGGTAATCAGTCACCTAATCAGTAGGTTTGGGGAGTAACTGTTACATGTAATCACTTTAGTTACCAGCAAAAATATTTTAATCAAATTACAAATACTTTTGAAAAATTTGATGATTACTTCTTGGACTACCTAAAAATATAGAAAGGATATTTGCGGGGAAAAATACATGATGACACCTTTCTGTTTTCTCAATGACATTCAATTCAGTATTGGAAAAAAAGGCGCTTGTTCCACCTGAACGATTCTGACCACCAATCAGAGACCACTATGATGACACACCAAATGATGACCACCAATCAGAGACCACTATGATGACACACCAAATGATGACCACCAATCAGAGACCACTATGATGACCACCAATCAGAGACCACTATGATGACACACCAAATGATGACCACCAATCAGAGACCACTATGATGACCACCAATCAGAGACCACTATGATGACACACCAAATGATGACCACCAATCAGAGACCACTGATGACACACCAGATGATGACCACCAATCAGAGACCACTATGATGACACACCAAATGATGACCACCAATCAGAGACCACTATGATGACACACCAAATGATGACCACCAATCAGAGACCACTATGATGACACACTAAATGATGACCACCAATCAGAGACCACTATGATGACACACCAAATGATGACCACCAATCAGAGACCACTATGATGACACACCAAATGATGACCACCAATCAGAGACCACTATGATGACACACCAAATGATGACCACCAATCAGAGACCACTATGATGACACACCAAATGATGACCACCAATCAGAGACCACTATGATGACACACCAAATGATGACCACCAATCAGAGACCACTATGATGACACCAAATGATGACCAACAATCAGAGACCACTATGATGACACACCAAATGATGACCACCAATCAGAGACCACTATGATGACACACCAAATGATGACCACCAATCAGAGACCACTATGATGACACACCAAATGATGACCAACAATCAGAGACCACTATGATGACACCAAATGATGACCACCAATCAGAGACCACTATGATGACACACCAAATGATGACCAACAATCAGAGACCACTATGATGACACACTAAATGATGACCACCAATCAGAGACCACTGTGATGACACACCAAATGATGACCACCAATCAGAGACCACTGTGATGACACACCAAATGAGTTTGATGGATCCTTTTTGTCATCTTTTACTGCCTCATAAGGGGAAAGTAATCCAAAAGTAACTGAAAGTAATCAGTTTGGGTAATCAAAAAATTACATTACTGATTACAATTTTGGACAGGTAACTAGTAACTTTAACAGATTACATTTAGAAAGTACCCTACCCAACCCTGCTAATACGTTACAAGTAAACAACTCATTCAACCAATGAGTTTCGGAAACATTGATTCTGATGAAGTCTGGTGAGAAAAAAAGTTGGAAATGGAGGCTACCAATGAGTAACCATTAAGCCAATTAGCCATTTCTCCAGTCATCCTATCAGTGAGTTCCCACAAGTCAGTCAGCTGCGTGCTGCTTTTCATCAGGTACTGTTGTTGTTTTTCCTGTATCCATGGCAATAACCCCAGGGGGGGGTCATGGTCCCTAATCAACCCATATAGTTTTGTCAGTTATAACGACCCGTCTGATAGGCCTGATGCACATACGCATGGACACACTTACGCAAGCGAGCATACACACACACACACCGTCACCCAATAAACAGGGTTGACGAGGTGCTGGGGGGGACAGGATATTGGTCGGCTCAGTTCTGGAGTGTGTCCTACACAGACCCTAAACACGAGAGAGAGAGAGCTCTAAACTAGGCCCAGGGTTCTATACAAAGGGTTGTCTGTTCTGAACTTGCTCAGCATTTCCAGTTCCTCCACCCCACCAACACACAGCAGCAGATATGTTGCACTGTGTTCTATAAGGGGCTTCCATCACAGCAGCAGATATGTTGCACTGTGTTCTATAAGGGGCTTCCATCACAGCAGCAGATATGTTACACTGTGTTCTATAAGGGGCTTCCATCACACCAGCAGATATGTTTCACTGTGTTCTATAAGGGGCTTCCATCACACCAGCAGATATGTTACACTGTGTTCTATAAGGGGCTTCCATCACACCAGCAGATATGTTACACTGTGTTCTATAAGGGGCTTCCATCACACCAGCAGATATGTTGCACTGTGTTCTATAAGGGGCTTCCATCACAGCAGCAGATACGTTACACTGTGTTCTATAAGGGGCTTCCATCACACCAGCAGATATGTTGCACTGTGTTCTATAAGGGGCTTCCATCACACCAGCAGATATGTTACACTGTGTTCTATAAGGGGCTTCCATCACACCAGCAGATATGTTGCACTGTGTTCTATAAGGGGCTTCCATCACAGCAGCAGATACGTTACACTGTGTTCTATAAGGGGCTTCCATCACACCAGCAGATATGTTGCTTTGTGTTCTATAAGGGGCTTCCATCACACCAGCAGATATGTTTCACTGTGTTCTATAAGGGGCTTCCATCACACCAGCAGATATGTTGCACTGTCTTCTATAAGGGGCTTCCATCACACCAGCAGATATGTTGAACTGTGTTCTATAAGGGGCTTCCATCACACCAGCAGATATGTTGAACTGTGTTCTATAAGGGGCTTCCATCACACCAGCAGATATGTTGCACTGTGTTCTATAAGGGGCTTCCATCACAGCAGCAGATATGTTGAACTGTGTTCTATAAGGGGCTTCCATCACACCAGCAGATATGTTACACTGTGTTCTATAAGGGGCTTCCATCACACCAGCAGATATGTTGAACTGTGTTCTATAAGGGGCTTCCATCACACCAGCAGATATGTTGCACTGTGTTCTATAAGGGGCTTCCATCACACCAGCAGATATGTTGAACTGTGTTCTATAAGGGGCTTCCATCACACCAGCAGATATGTTGCTCTGTGTTCTATAAGGGGCTTCCATCACACCAGCAGATATGTTGCACTGTGTTCTATAAGGGGCTTCCATCACACCAGCAGATATGTTGCACTGTGTTCTATAAGGGGCTTCCATCACACCAGCAGATATGTTGCTCTGTGTTCTATAAGGGGCTTCCATCACAGCAGCAGATATGTTGCACTGTGTTCTATAAGGGGCTTCCATCACACCAGCAGATATGTTGCACTGTGTTCTATAAGGGGCTTCCATCACAGCAGCAGATATGTTGCTCTGTGTTCTATAAGGGGCTTCCATCACAGCAGCAGATATGTTGAACTGTGTTCTATAAGGGGCTTCCATCACACCAGCAGATATGTTGCACTGTGTTCTATAAGGGGCTTCCATCACACCAGCAGATATGTTGCACTGTGTTCTATAAGGGGCTTCCATCACACCAGCAGATATGTTACACTGTGTTCTATAAGGGGCTTCCATCACACCAGCAGATATGTTGCACTGTGTTCTATAAGGGGCTTCCATCACACCAGCAGATATGTTGCTCTGTGTTCTATAAGGGGCTTCCATCAGCAGCAGATATGTTGCACTGTGTTCTATAAGGGGCTTCCATCACACCAGCAGATATGTTGCACTGTGTTCTATAAGGGGCTTCGAACACCAGCAGATATGTTGCACTGTGTTCTATAAGGGGCTTCCATCACACCAGCAGATATGTTACACTGTGTTCTATAAGGGGCTTCCATCACACCAGCAGATACGTTGCACTGTGTTCTATAAGGGGCTTCCATCACAGCAGCAGATACGTTGCACTGTGTTCTATAAGGGGCTTCCATCACACCAGCAGATATGTTACACTGTGTTCTATAAGGGGCTTCCATCACACCATCAGATACGTTGCACTGTGTTCTATAAGGGGCTTCCATCACACCAGCAGATATGTTGCACTGTGTTCTATAAGGGGCTTCCATCACACCAGCAGATATGTTACACTGTGTTCTATAAGGGGCTTCCATCACACCAGCAGATATGTTGAACTGTGTTCTATAAGGGGCTTCCATCACACCAGCAGATATGTTGCACTGTGTTCTATAAGGGGCTTCCATCACACCAGCAGATACGTTGCACTGTGTTCTATAAGGGGCTTCCATCACACCAGCAGATATGTTACACTGTGTTCTATAAGGGGCTTCCATCACACCATCAGATACGTTGCACTGTGTTCTATAAGGGGCTTCCATCACACCAGCAGATATGTTGCACTGTGTTCTATAAGGGGCTTCCATCACACCAGCAGATATGTTACACTGTGTTCTATAAGGGGCTTCCATCACACCATCAGATACGTTGCACTGTGTTCTATAAGGGGCTTCCATCACACCAGCAGATATGTTGCACTGTGTTCTATAAGGGGCTTCCATCACACCAGCAGATATGTTGCACTGTGTTCTATAAGGGGCTTCCATCACACCAGCAGATATGTTGAACTGTGTTCTATAAGGGGCTTCCATCACACCAGCAGATATGTTGTACTGTGTTCTATAAGGGACTTCCATCAGATACGTTGCACTGTGTTCTATAAGGGGCTTCCATCAGATACGTTGCACTGTGTTCTATAAGGGGCTTCCATCACACCAGCAGATATGTTGAACTGTGTTCTATAAGGGGCTTCCATCACACCAGCAGATATGTTGCACTGTGTTCTATAAGGGGCTTCCATCACACCAGCAGATATGTTGAACTGTGTTCTATAAGGGGCTTCCATCACACCAGCAGATATGTTGTACTGTGTTCTATAAGGGACTTCCATCAGATATGTTGCACTGTGTTCTATAAGGGGCTTCCATCACAGCAGCAGATATGTTGCACTGTGTTCTATAAGGGGTTTCCATCACACCAGCAGATATGTTGAACTGTGTTCTATAAGGGGCTTCCATCACACCAGCAGATATGTTACACTGTGTTCTATAAGGGGCTTCCATCACACCAGCAGATACGTTGCACTGTGTTCTATAAGGGGCTTCCATCACACCAGCAGATATGTTACACTGTGTTCTATAAGGGGCTTCCATCACACCAGCAGATATGTTGCACTGTGTTCTATAAGGGGCTTCCATCACACCAGCAGATACGTTGCACTGTGTTCTATAAGGGGCTTCCATCACACCAGCAGATATGTTGCACTGTGTTCTATAAGGGGCTTCCATCACACCAGCAGATATGTTGAACTGTGTTCTATAAGGGGCTTCCATCACACCAGCAGATATGTTGTACTGTGTTCTATAAGGGACTTCCATCAGATATGTTGCACTGTGTTCTATAAGGGGCTTCCATCACAGCAGCAGATATGTTGCACTGTGTTCTATAAGGGGTTTCCATCACACCAGCAGATATGTTGAACTGTGTTCTATAAGGGGCTTCCATCACACCAGCAGATATGTTACACTGTGTTCTATAAGGGGCTTCCATCACACCAGCAGATACGTTGCACTGTGTTCTATAAGGGGCTTCCATCACACCAGCAGATATGTTACACTGTGTTCTATAAGGGGCTTCCATCACACCAGCAGATATGTTGCACTGTGTTCTATAAGGGGCTTCCATCACACCAGCAGATATGTTTCACTGTGTTCTATAAGGGGCTTCCATCACACCAGCAGATATGTTACACTGTGTTCTATAAGGGGCTTCCATCACATCAGCAGATACGTTGCACTGTGTTCTATAAGGGGCTTCCATCACACCAGCAGATATGTTACACTGTGTTCTATAAGGGGCTTCCATCACACCAGCAGATATGTTACACTGTGTTCTATAAGGGGCTTCCATCACATCAGCAGATACGTTGCACTGTGTTCTATAAGGGGCTTCCATCACACCAGCAGATATGTTGTACTGTGTTCTATAAGGGGCTTCCATCACACCAGCAGATACGTTGCACTGTGTTCTATAAGGGGCTTCCATCACACCAGCAGATATGTTACACTGTGTTCTATAAGGGGCTTCCATCACACCAGCAGATACGTTGCACTGTGTTCTATAAGGGGCTTCCATCACACCAGCAGATATGTTGAACTGTGTTCTATAAGGGACTTCCATCAGATATGTTGCACTGTGTTCTATAAGGGGCTTCCATCAGATATGTTGCACTGTGTTCTATAAGGGGCTTCCATCAGATATGTTGCACTGTGTTCTATAAGGGGCTTCCATCAGATATGTTGCACTGTGTTCTATAAGGGGCTTCCATCACATCAGCAGATATGTTGCACTGTGTTCTATAAGGGGCTTCCATCACACCAGCAGATATGTTGCACTGTGTTCTATAAGGGGCTTCCATCACACCAGCAGATATGTTGCACTGTGTTCTATAAGGGGCTTCCATCACATCAGCAGATATGTTGCACTGTGTTCTATAAGGGGCTTCCATCACACCAGCAGATATGTTGCACTGTGTTCTATAAGGGGCTTCCATCACAGCAGCAGATATGTTGCACTGTGTTCTATAAGGGGCTTCCATCACACCAGCAGATATGTTGCACTGTGTTCTATAAGGGGCTTCCATCACACCAGCAGATATGTTGCACTGTGTTCTATAAGGGGCTTCCATCACACCAGCAGATATGTTGCACTGTGTTCTATAAGGGGCTTCCATCACATCAGCAGATATGTTGCACTGTGTTCTATAAGGGGCTTCCATCACACCAGCAGATATGTTGCACTGTGTTCTATAAGGGGCTTCCATCACAGCAGCAGATATGTTGCACTGTGTTCTATAAGGGGCTTCCATCACACCAGCAGATATGTTGCACTGTGTTCTATAAGGGGCTTCCATCACAGCAGCAGATACGTTGCACTGTGTTCTATAAGGGACTTCCATCACAGCAGCAGATATGTTGCACTGTGTTCTATAAGGGGCTTCCATCACACCAGCAGATATGTTGCACTGTGTTCTATAAGGGGCTTCCATCACACCAGCAGATACGTTGCACTGTGTTCTATAAGGGGCTTCCATCACACCAGCAGATATGTTGCACTGTGTTCTATAAGGGGCTTCCATCACAGCAGTAGATATGTTGCTCTGTGTTCTATAAGGGGCTTCCATCACACCAGCAGATATGTTGCACTGTGTTCTATAAGGGACTTCCATCACAGCAGCAGATATGTTACACTGTGTTCTATAAGGGGCTTCCATCACAGCAGCAGATATGTTACACTGTGTTCTATAAGGGGCTTCCATCACACCAGCAGATACGTTGCACTGTGTTCTATAAGGGGCTTCCATCACACCAGCAGATATGTTGAACTGTGTTCTATAAGGGGCTTCCATCACACCAGCAGATATGTTGCACTGTGTTCTATAAGGGGCTTCCATCAGATATGTTGCACTGTGTTCTATAAGGGGCTTCCATCAGATATGTTGCACTGTGTTCTATAAGGGGCTTCCATCAGATATGTTGCACTGTGTTCTATAAGGGGCTTCCATCACATCAGCAGATATGTTGCACTGTGTTCTATAAGGGGCTTCCATCACATCAGCAGATATGTTGCACTGTGTTCTATAAGGGGCTTCCATCACACCAGCAGATATGTTACACTGTGTTCTATAAGGGGCTTCCATCACACCAGCAGATATGTTGCACTGTGTTCTATAAGGGGCTTCCATCACACCAGCAGATATGTTGCACTGTGTTCTATAAGGGGCTTCCATCACACCAGCAGATATGTTGAACTGTGTTCTATAAGGGGCTTCCATCACACCAGCAGATATGTTGCACTGTGTTCTATAAGGGGCTTCCATCACACCAGCAGATATGTTGCACTGTGTTCTATAAGGGGCTTCCATCACACCAGCAGATATGTTGCACTGTGTTCTATAAGGGGCTTCCATCACACCAGCAGATATGTTTCACTGTGTTCTATAAGGGGCTTCCATCACATCAGCAGATATGTTGCACTGTGTTCTATAAGGGGCTTCCATCACACCAGCAGATATGTTGAACTGTGTTCTATAAGGGGCTTCCATCACATCAGCAGATACGTTGCACTGTGTTCTATAAGGGGCTTCCATCACACCAGCAGATATGTTGCACTGTGTTCTATAAGGGGCTTCCATCACACCAGCAGATATGTTGAACTGTGTTCTATAAGGGACTTCCATCACAGCAGCAGATACGTTACACTGTGTTCTATAAGGGGCTTCCATCACACCAGCAGATATGTTGAACTGTGTTCTATAAGGGGCTTCCATCACACCAGCAGATATGTTGCACTGTGTTCTATAAGGGGCTTCCATCACACCAGCAGATATGTTGCACTGTGTTCTATAAGGGGCTTCCATCACACCAGCAGATATGTTACACTGTGTTCTATAAGGGGCTTCCATCACAGCAGCAGATATGTTGAACTGTGTTCTATAAGGGGCTTCCATCACACCAGCAGATATGTTGAACTGTGTTCTATAAGGGACTTCCATCAGATATGTTGCACTGTGTTCTATAAGGGGCTTCCATCACAGCAGCAGATACGTTACACTGTGTTCTATAAGGGGCTTCCATCACACCAGCAGATATGTTGAACTGTGTTCTATAAGGGGCTTCCATCACACCAGCAGATATGTTGCACTGTGTTCTATAAGGGGCTTCCATCACATCAGCAGATATGTTGCACTGTGTTCTATAAGGGGCTTCCATCACACCAGCAGATATGTTGAACTGTGTTCTATAAGGGGCTTCCATCACAGCAGCAGATACGTTACACTGTGTTCTATAAGGGGCTTCCATCACACCAGCAGATATGTTGAACTGTGTTCTATAAGGGGCTTCCATCACACCAGCAGATATGTTGCACTGTGTTCTATAAGGGGCTTCCATCAGATATGTTGCACTGTGTTCTATAAGGGGCTTCCATCAGATATGTTGCACTGTGTTCTATAAGGGGCTTCCATCAGATATGTTGCACTGTGTTCTATAAGGGGCTTCCATCACATCAGCAGATATGTTGCACTGTGTTCTATAAGGGGCTTCCATCACATCAGCAGATATGTTGCACTGTGTTCTATAAGGGGCTTCCATCACACCAGCAGATATGTTACACTGTGTTCTATAAGGGGCTTCCATCACACCAGCAGATATGTTGCACTGTGTTCTATAAGGGGCTTCCATCACACCAGCAGATATGTTGCACTGTGTTCTATAAGGGGCTTCCATCACACCAGCAGATATGTTGAACTGTGTTCTATAAGGGGCTTCCATCACACCAGCAGATATGTTGCACTGTGTTCTATAAGGGGCTTCCATCACACCAGCAGATATGTTGCACTGTGTTCTATAAGGGGCTTCCATCACACCAGCAGATATGTTGCACTGTGTTCTATAAGGGGCTTCCATCACACCAGCAGATATGTTTCACTGTGTTCTATAAGGGGCTTCCATCACATCAGCAGATATGTTGCACTGTGTTCTATAAGGGGCTTCCATCACACCAGCAGATATGTTGAACTGTGTTCTATAAGGGGCTTCCATCACATCAGCAGATACGTTGCACTGTGTTCTATAAGGGGCTTCCATCACACCAGCAGATATGTTGCACTGTGTTCTATAAGGGGCTTCCATCACACCAGCAAATATGTTGAACTGTGTTCTATAAGGGGCTTCCATCACAGCAGCAGATACGTTACACTGTGTTCTATAAGGGGCTTCCATCACACCAGCAGATATGTTGAACTGTGTTCTATAAGGGGCTTCCATCACACCAGCAGATATGTTGCACTGTGTTCTATAAGGGGCTTCCATCACACCAGCAGATATGTTGCACTGTGTTCTATAAGGGGCTTCCATCACACCAGCAGATATGTTACACTGTGTTCTATAAGGGGCTTCCATCACAGCAGCAGATATGTTGAACTGTGTTCTATAAGGGGCTTCCATCACACCAGCAGATATGTTGAACTGTGTTCTATAAGGGACTTCCATCAGATATGTTGCACTGTGTTCTATAAGGGGCTTCCATCACAGCAGCAGATACGTTACACTGTGTTCTATAAGGGGCTTCCATCACACCAGCAGATATGTTGAACTGTGTTCTATAAGGGGCTTCCATCACACCAGCAGATATGTTGCACTGTGTTCTATAAGGGGCTTCCATCACATCAGCAGATATGTTGCACTGTGTTCTATAAGGGGCTTCCATCACACCAGCAGATATGTTGAACTGTGTTCTATAAGGGGCTTCCATCACAGCAGCAGATACGTTACACTGTGTTCTATAAGGGGCTTCCATCACACCAGCAGATATGTTGAACTGTGTTCTATAAGGGGCTTCCATCACACCAGCAGATATGTTGCACTGTGTTCTATAAGGGGCTTCCATCAGATATGTTGCACTGTGTTCTATAAGGGGCTTCCATCACACCAGCAGATATGTTGAACTGTGTTCTATAAGGGGCTTCCATCACACCAGCAGATACGTTGCACTGTGTTCTATAAGGGGCTTCCATCACACCAGCAGATATGTTGCACTGTGTTCTATAAGGGGCTTCCATCACACCAGCAGATATGTTGAACTGTGTTCTATAAGGGGCTTCCATCACAGCAGCAGATACGTTACACTGTGTTCTATAAGGGGCTTCCATCACACCAGCAGATATGTTGAACTGTGTTCTATAAGGGGCTTCCATCACACCAGCAGATATGTTGCACTGTGTTCTATAAGGGGCTTCCATCACACCAGCAGATATGTTGCACTGTGTTCTATAAGGGGCTTCCATCACACCAGCAGATATGTTACACTGTGTTCTATAAGGGGCTTCCATCACAGCAGCAGATATGTTGAACTGTGTTCTATAAGGGGCTTCCATCACACCAGCAGATATGTTGAACTGTGTTCTATAAGGGACTTCCATCAGATATGTTGCACTGTGTTCTATAAGGGGCTTCCATCACAGCAGCAGATACGTTACACTGTGTTCTATAAGGGGCTTCCATCACACCAGCAGATATGTTGAACTGTGTTCTATAAGGGGCTTCCATCACACCAGCAGATATGTTGCACTGTGTTCTATAAGGGGCTTCCATCACATCAGCAGATATGTTGCACTGTGTTCTATAAGGGGCTTCCATCACACCAGCAGATATGTTGAACTGTGTTCTATAAGGGGCTTCCATCACACCAGCAGATATGTTGCACTGTGTTCTATAAGGGGCTTCCATCAGATATGTTGCACTGTGTTCTATAAGGGGCTTCCATCACACCGCATTCATACTAACCACTAAGTAGATAAAAAATGTATAACAAAATGAATTCACGTTTTCTCTGCAGATTATAATAGATCTAAACATTACAGCGGTTTCACCCTGTTTTCTAAGAGAGACACGATCAACCTATTTCTGCTGCTGAAGTGTGGGAACAGGTGGGTGTCCCTTTAGAGCTGAGAAGAACAACAAATTCTTCTTCTTCCCTCTCCGTTCTGTTCACTGCAGCTGCCTGCGTAGTTGTGATTCTCAGAGGGTGAATGAAGGGAGATGGTAGGCAGGGTGTTGTCAAGGCAACCGACGCGAGGGTCACCTCCACAAACACGATCACTGATCACTGCTGTATATGCGTCACCGGAATTCCGTTGTCGGAAACCTTTCACACAGAGGATTAGGAGTGGGAAAATAGGACTAGAATAAACAACCACTGGCAACAAAACTAAATCAACTCAGTTAACTGCTCAATCACTCTCAAATTCAGTCAGTTACTTAATAATTCTCAAATTCAGTCAGTCACTCACATTTATAGGTTACACTGTTAAAAACAGGATTTGAAAATCATGCTAACACAAACCTGGTAATTAAACTACAGAGGATTCATGTGGGAAATACCATTATGGATTTTAATATTAAGGGTCATAACATTATGGGTCATAACATTACATAACATTATGGGTCATAACATTATGGGTCATAACATTACGTAACATTATGGGTTATAACATCATGGGTCATAACATTACGTAACATTATGGGTCATAACATTATGGGTCATAACATTACATAACATTATGGGTCATAACATTATGGGTCATAACATTACATAACATTATGGGTCATAACATTACATAACATTATGGGTCATAACATTGCAGGTCATAACATTATGGGTCATAACATTACATAACATTATGGGTCATAACATTATGGGTCATACCATTATGGGTCATAACATTACATAACATTATGGGTCATAACTTTATGGGTCACAATATTATGGGTCATAACTTTATGGGTCATACCATTAAGAGTCATACCATTATGGGTCATAACATTATGGGTCATAATATTAAGGATCATAACATTATGGGTCATAACATTATGGGTCATAACATTATGGGTCATAACATTATAGGTCATACCATTATGGGTCATAACATTACATAACATTATGGGTCATAACTTTATGGGTCACAATATTATGGGTCATAACTTTATGGGTCATACCATTAAGAGTCATACCATTATGGGTCATAACATTATGGGTCATAATATTAAGGATCATAACATTATGGGTCATAACATTATGGGTCATAACATTATGGGTCATAACATTATGGGTCATAACATTGTGGGTCATAAAATTGTGGGTCATAACTTTATGGGTCATAGAATTACATAACATTATGGGTCATAACTTTACGGATCATAACATTATGGGTCATAACATTACGGATCATAATATTAAGGATCATAACATTATAGGTCACAACATTATGGGTCATAATATTAAGGATCATAACATTATAGGTCACAACATTATGGGTCATAATATTAAGGATCATAACATTATAGGTCACAACATTATGGGTCATAACAATTTTGGTCATAACATTAGAGTCATAGCATTATGGTCATAACATTATCGTTCATAACATGACATAACTACAACGTTTCAGTAAGGTAAGACCCAAATGCAGACTGTTGAAGTAACAATGTTTATTACAGCAACAGCGGCAGGCAGGAAGGGGACGATAATCCAGAGTAGTGGGATAAAGGTACAGAACGGCAGGCAGGCTCAGGGGCAGTCAGGCGGGCTCAGAATCAGGACAGGCAAGGGTCAAAACCAGGGGGGTGAGAAAAAGAGGCTGGAAAAAAGCAGAAGCTGAGACAAAAACCCTGGTTGACTTGACAAACAAGACGAACTGGCAAGATACAAACAGAGAACACAGGTATAAATAATAATGGGGAAGATGGGTGACACCTGGAGGGGGGTGGAGACAATCACAAGGACAGGTGAAACAGATCAGGGCATGACACAACATTATGGATCATAACATTATGGGTCATAACATTTTGGGTCATAACATCGTGGGTCATAACGTTGCCCCTACTCAAGCTGCATACTGGACCATATTCCAACTAAACTACTGAAAGAGCTGCTTCCTGTGCTTGGCCCTCATATGTTGAACATAATGAACGGCTCCCTATCCACAGGATGTGTACCAAACTCACTAAAAGTGGCAGTAATAAAGCTTCTCTTGAAAAAGCCAAACCTTAACCTAGAAAATATATAAAAAACTATCGGCCTATATCAAATCTCCCATTCCTCTCAATTTTTTTTGAAAAAGCTGTTGCGCAGCAACTCACTACCTTCCTGAAGACTAACAATGTATACGAAACACTTCAGTCTGGTTTTAGACCCCATCATGGCACTGAGACTGGACTCGTGAAAGTGGTAAATTAACTTTTAATGGTGTCAGACCAAGGCTCTGCAACTGTCCTCGTGCTCCTAGACCATAGTGCTGCTTTTGATACCATCGATCACCACATTCTTTTGGAGAGATTGGAAACCCAAATTGGTCTACACGGACAAGTTCTGGCCTGGTTTAGATCTTATCTGTCGGAAAGATATCAGTTTGTCTCTGTAGATGGTTTGTGCTCGAACAAATCAACTGTACATTTCGGTGTTCCTCAAGGTTCTGTTTTAGGACCACTATTGTTTTCACTATATATTCTACCTCTTGGTAATGTCATTCGGAAACATAATGTTAACTTTCACTGCTATGCGGATGACACACAGCTGTACATTTCGATGAAACATGGTGAAGCCCCAAAATTGCCCTCGCTGGAAGCCTGTGTTTCAGACATAAGGAAGTGGATGGGTGAAAATGTTTTACTTTTAAACTCGGACAGAACAGAGATGCTTGTTCTAGGTCCCAAGAAACAAAGAGATCTTCTGTTGAATCTGACAATTAATCTTGATGGTTGTACAGTCGTCTCAAATAAAACTGTAAAGGACCTCGGCGTTACTCTGGACCCTGATCTCTCTTTTGACTAACATATCAAGACTGTTTCAAGGGCAGCAATTTTCACACCTACGTAACATTTCAAAAATCAGAAACTTTCTGTCCAAAATTAATCCATGCTTTTGTCACTTCTATATTAGACTACTGCAAAGCTCTACTTTCCGGCTATCCGGATAAAGCACTAAATAAACTTCAGTTAGTGCTAAACACAGCTGCTAGAATCTTGACAAGAAACAAAAAGCCTCTCTACACTGGCTTCCTGTTAAGGCTAGGGCTGAATTCAAGGTTTTACTGCTAACCTACAAAGCATTACATGGGCTTGCTCCTACCTATCTTTCCGATTTGGTCCTGCCGTACATACCTACATGTCCGCTACGGTCACAAGACGCAGGCTTCCTTATTGTCCCTAGAATTTCTAAGCAAACAGCTGGAGGCAGGGCTTTCTCCAATAGAGCAACATTTTTATGGAATGGTCTGCCTATCCATGTGAGAGACGCAGACTCGGTCTCGACCTTTAAGTCTTTATTGAAGACTCATCTCTTCAGTAGGTCCTATGATTGAGTGTAGTCTGGCCCAGGGGCCAGGGGTGTGAAGGTGAATGGAAAAGCACTGGAGCGACGAACCACCCACCTGGCCGGTTCCCCTCTCCACTGGGATTCTCTGCCTCTAACCCTACTACAGGGGCTGAGTCACTGGCTTTCTGATGCTCTTCCATGCTGTCCCTAGGAGGGGTGCATCACTTGACGTGATCTTCCTGTCCGGGTTGGCGCCCACCTCGGGTTCGTGCCGTGGGGGAGATCTTTGTGGGCTATACTCGGCCTTGTCTCAGGGTAGTAAGTTGGTGGTTGAAGATATTCCTCTAGTTGTGTCGGGGCTGAGCTTTGGCAAAGTGGGTGGGGTTATATCCTGCCTGGTTGGCCCTGTCAAATATAGTCGGACGGGGCCACAGTTTGTCCCGACCTCTCCTGTCTCAGCCTCCAGTAATTATGCTGCAATAGTTTGTGTCTGGGGGCTACCTTGTCCCGGACCTGCTGTTTTCGACTCTCTCTCTCTCTTCCGCACCTGCTGTTTCTAACTCTGAAAGATCGGCTATGAAAAGCCAACTGATATTTACTTCTGAGGTGCTGCGCCGTTGCACCCTCTACAATCACTGTGATTATTATTATTTGACCCTGCTGGTCATCTATGAACGTTTGAACATCTTGACCATGCACTGTTATTATCTACATCGGCTGATGTAAAAAGGGCTTTATAAATACATTTGATTGATTGATTGATTATGGTCATAACATTATGGGTCATATCATTATGTGTCATAGCATTTTGGGTATTTCAATTTCTGGTGAGACTCCCTCTTCTTCCACTGTCTGTTATTGTGGCTTGTCTAATGCCCTCTCGGGACTTCTCCCTCTTTTCCCTCTGTCCTCCCTATATTCCTCCCTACAGTATTCCCTCTCTTCTCTGTGACGTCTACCCGGGGTCTGTGTGTCTGCAGAGAACCCAGGGATAGTTTTACTGTCTGGGCGTTTCTACTGCTTCACATGCAAATGCAACAGAGATTAAAAACAAATGCTTAATTACTAGTTGGGAATAGAACTGAGCCAATGACCAAACAGTCAACAGAAAACCAATTTAGGGAGGAAGCAGAGGATGGTGGTGGAAAGTGGGAGGGAGGAAGAGAGCATAAAAAACATTTACTTTTGAAGATGTGTGAATATGCACTTTCTCGTGTGAGGTGGTGAGGAAGTATTCAAGGCTCTGGCTTGTTGAGACTTTGTGTGTGCAAGGTTGGGTAGGTTACTTTCTAAATGTAATCCGTTACAGTTACTAGTTACCTGTCAAATTGTAATCAGTACATACATTTTTGGATTATCCAAACGCAGTAATGTAATCTGATTACTTTCAGTTACTTTTGGATTACTTTCCCCTTAAGAGCCATTAGAAGATGACAAAAAGGATCCATCAAAAAAAATTGGTGTGTCATCATAGTGGTCTCTGATTGGTGGTCATCATCTGGTGTGTCATCACAGTGGTCTCTGATTGGTGGTCATCATTTGGTGTGTCATCATAGTGGTCTCTGATTGGTGGTCATCATCTGGTGTGTCATCACAGTGGTCTCTGATTGGTGGTCATCATTTGGTGTGTCATCACAGTGGTCTCTGATTGGTGGTCATCATCTGGTGTGTCATCATAGTGGTCTCTGATTGGTGGTCATCATTTGGTGTGTCATCACAGTGGTCTCTGATTGGTGGTCATCATTTGGTGTGTCATCATAGTGGTCTCTGATTGGTGGTCATCATCTGGTGTGTCATCATAGTGGTCTCTGATTGGTGGTCATCATTTGGTGTGTCATCACAGTGGTCTCTGATTGGTGGTCATCATTTGGTGTGTCATCATAGTGGTCTCTGATTGTTGGTCATCATTTGGTGTGTCATCACAGTGGTCTCTGATTGGTGGTCATCATCTGGTGTGTCATCATAGTGGTCTCTGATTGGTGGTCATCATTTGGTGTGTCATCATAGTGGTCTCTGATTGGTGGTCATCATCTGGTGTGTCATCATAGTGGTCTCTGATTGGTGGTCATCATTTGGTGTGTCATCATAGTGGTCTCTGATTGGTGGTCATCATCTGGTGTGTCATCATAGTGGTCTCTGATTGGTGGTCATCATCTGGTGTGTCATCACAGTGGTCTCTGATTGGTGGTCATCATTTGGTGTGTCATCATAGTGGTCTCTGATTGGTGGTCATCATTTGGTGTGTCATCACAGTGGTCTCTGATTGGTGGTCAGACTCGCTCAGGTGGAACAAACGTAAACATAAACTTCAATGCTGAATTGAATGTCATTGAGAAAACAGAAAATATCATAATGTATTTTTTTTCTGCAAACATCCTTTCAAAATGTTTAAGTCATCCAAAAAGTAATCTAGTTTTTCAAAAGTATCTAAAGTCTGATTATAATATTTTAGTTGGTAACGTAACTGACTACAGTTGCAGTTTTGTTGTAATTTTTTGTACATGCATGTGTCAGTGCATGCCTGTGTTTAAGGAACTAGGCCTTTGTACAACCTTGACACAGGGCAGAGTTGTTTTGGGCCAACGCAAACACTTTGTCTAGCATGTGGCTAACTCATGCCTGGGATGCAAATCCACACTCAATGCACTCTGGGATTGTCAACAGGTGAGCTCCTATAACTGAGGCCCTATATAGGAATGTAATGACATGGTTAAAGTATGGGAGGATTTTTTCTGATGAAACCCATTGATGAAGGCCGTAACTGTTAGGTATACTCCCTCTCAAGGTCTCCAGGTCACCAGGCTGCTCATTATTACGCACACCTGTCACCATCGTTACGTACACCTGTCACCATCTTTACGCGCACCAGCGCCTCATCAGACTCAGCTGGACTCCATCCCCTCCCTGATTACCTTCCCTATATCTGTCACTCCGTTTGGTTCCTTCCCCAGGTGTTATTGTTTCTGTTTCAGTGTTCATGTCTGTATGCTACCTGTGTTTCTTGTTTTGTTCATTTCTTTATTAAATACACTCCCTGAACTTGCTTCCCGACTCCCAGCGTACACGTTACAGTAACGTCAAGCTTTTAATTGTTTCAATAAAATAATGATTTTCAAATCTTGAGCGAGCGTTGCACCTTTTACTTGTCAAGGAATTTTGTAAACAACTTCCCAATTCCAAACTGATCCCAAGGTCCTACCGTCTCCAAGGCACTCGTGAACATCTGAAAGGATTCAAAATTGAGCCGACTTGAATTTGGTCATCTCTCTGTTGCTTTTTCCATTTGACATGTCTTCCTGTAATGGAAGCATAGAAAGACAAAACAATGGAGAGGAATTGAGAAACGTTAACATTGCGTGCATATCTCCAAGTCCCATTTGTTCAGTGGTAGTTGATTGGGTGGTAGCATGATTAGATACACACCCAACCAGCATGCCTGACTAGACCCTTATTCAGCCCCTTATCGCTGTACTAAGAAGAGGGGAAGAAACCATCAGCATTGGTATACAGTACAACACAGGGTGGGTCTGTGTTTGGCTGGCCCTTTCAGTGTAGGTCTGTGATTGGCTGGTTATTGAATTTAAGCCCTGGTTGTGGATGGACAGATTTCCTCCCTCTGTTTCAGCGGTGGAGAGGAGTGACATTCATTTGTTCCTCTCTTGCCACAGCAGGGTGGTCCTTCTCTAGATAACATGTGATACTGATCAGATTGGGATGACTGGCTGGAGCACTGCCCAGTGAAATACACACAGACACACACACACACACACACCCGAATGAGAGAGAGGGAAATGAAGAGGTACTCCACCCTTCTCTGCTGCTGAAGAGTTGATGAACTGGCTAAAAACAAAAATACATTCAATTCAGATGTTTTCTGTGTGTTAGCTTTGTTTTTCAAATGGGACGAGATTAAAGGGAAATACATTTGAAATTATAACATCTCATTATCTCATGGTATTCTTTGAGAGAGAAGTCTGCTGAGTGAGATGTTTCACTATGTTTGTGAAGGACTGTGTGTGTTCCATAGTCAGCCAGCCCTGCTTTTTGCTCCTGTCATCTAAGTAAGTCGTGTCTGATGTGATATCAGACTATTGAACACCGTTCTGATGTGGTATCAGACTATTGAACACCGTTCTGATGTGGTACCAGAATGTTCTGATGTGATATCAGACTATTGAACACCGTTCTGATGTGGTACCAGAATGTTCTGATGTGATATCAGACTATTGAACACCATTCTGATGTGATATCAGACTATTGAACACCGTTCTGATTTGATATCAGACTATTGAACACCGTTCTGATGTGGTATCAGACTATTGAACACCGTTCTGATGTGGAATCAGACTATTGAACACCGTTCTGATTTGATATCAGACTATTGAACACCGTTCTGATGTGGTACCAGAATGTTCTGATGTGGTATCAGACTATTGAACACCGTTCTGATGTGGTATCAGAATATTGAACACCGTTCTGATGTGGTACCAGAATGTTCTGATGTGGTATCAGACTATTGAACACCGTTCTGATTTGATATCAGACTATTGAACACCGTTCTGATGTGGTATCAGACTATTGAACACCGTTCTGATGTGGTACCAGAGTATTGAACACCGTTCTGATGTGGTATCAGACTATTGAACACCGTTCTGATTTGATATCAGACTATTGAACACCGTTCTGATTTGATATCAGACTATTGAACACCATTCTGATGTGATATCAGACTATTGAACACCGTTCTGATGTGGTATCAGACTATTGAACACCGTTCTGATGTGGTACCAGACTATTGAACACCGTTCTGATGTGGTACCAGAATGTTCTGATGTGGTATCAGACTATTGAACACCGTTCTGATGTGATATCAGACTATTGAACACCGTTCTGATGTGGTATCAGACTATTGAACACCGTTCTGATGTGGTATCAGACTATTGAACACCGTTCTGATGTGATATCAGACTATTGAACACCGTTCTGATGTGGTATCAGACTATTGAACACCGTTCTGATGTGGTATCAGACTATTGAACACCGTTCTGATGTGGTACCAGAATGTTCTGATGTGGTATCAGACTATTGAACACCGTTCTGATTTGATATCAGACTATTGAACACCGTTCTGATGTGGTACCAGAATGTTCTGATGTGGTATCAGACTATTGAACACTGTTCTGATGTGATATCAGACTATTGAACACCGTTTTGATGTGGTATCAGACTATTGAACACTGTTCTGATGTGATATCAGACTATTGAACACCGTTTTGATGTGGTACCAGACTATTGAACACCGTTCTGATGTGGTATCAGACTATTGAACACCGTTTTGATGTGATATCAGACTATTGAACACCGTTCTGATTTGGTAACAGACTATTGAACACCGTTCTGATGTGGTAACAGACTATTGAACACCGTTCTGATGTGGTACCAGAATGTTCTGATGTGATATCAGACTATTGAACACCGTTCTGATGTGGTATCAGACTATTGAACACCGTTCTGATGTGGTACCAGACTATTGAACACCGTTCTGATGTGGTATCAGACTATTGAACACCATTCTGATGTGATATCAGACTATTGAACACCGTTCTGATGTGATATCAGACTATTGAACACCGTTTTGATGTGGTATCAGACTATTGAACACCGTTCTGATGTGGTACCAGAATGTTCTGATGTGGTATCAGACTATTGAACACCATTCTGATGTGATATCAGACTATTGAACACCGTTCTGATGTGATATCAGACTATTGAACACCGTTTTGATGTGGTACCAGACTATTGAACACCGTTCTGATGTGGTATCAGACTATTGAACACCGTTTTGATGTGATATCAGACTATTGAACACCGTTCTGATGTGATATCAGACTATTGAACACCGTTCTGATGTGGTATCAGACTATTGAACACCGTTCTGATTTGGTAACAGACTATTGAACACCGTTCTGATGTGGTATCAGACTATTGAACACCGTTCTGATTTGATATCAGACTATTGAACACCGTTCTGATGTGGTACCAGAATGTTCTGATGTGGTATCAGACTATTGAACACCGTTCTGATGTGGTATCAGAATATTGAACACCGTTCTGATGTGGTACCAGAATGTTCTGATGTGGTATCAGACTATTGAACACCGTTCTGATTTGATATCAGACTATTGAACACCGTTCTGATGTGGTATCAGACTATTGAACACCGTTCTGATGTGGTACCAGAGTATTGAACACCGTTCTGATGTGGTATCAGACTATTGAACACCGTTCTGATTTGATATCAGACTATTGAACACCGTTCTGATTTGATATCAGACTATTGAACACCATTCTGATGTGATATCAGACTATTGAACACCGTTCTGATGTGGTATCAGACTATTGAACACCGTTCTGATGTGGTACCAGACTATTGAACACCGTTCTGATGTGGTATCAGACTATTGAACACCGTTCTGATGTGGTACCAGACTATTGAACACCGTTCTGATGTGGTACCAGAATGTTCTGATGTGGTATCAGACTATTGAACACCGTTCTGATGTGATATCAGACTATTGAACACCGTTCTGATGTGGTATCAGACTATTGAACACCGTTCTGATGTGGTATCAGACTATTGAACACCGTTCTGATGTGATATCAGACTATTGAACACCGTTCTGATGTGGTATCAGACTATTGAACACCGTTCTGATTTGATATCAGACTATTGAACACCGTTCTGATGTGGTACCAGAATGTTCTGATGTGGTATCAGACTATTGAACACCATTCTGATGTGATATCAGACTATTGAACACCGTTCTGATGTGATATCAGACTATTGAACACCGTTTTGATGTGGTACCAGACTATTGAACACCGTTCTGATGTGGTATCAGACTATTGAACACCGTTTTGATGTGATATCAGACTATTGAACACCGTTCTGATGTGATATCAGACTATTGAACACCGTTCTGATGTGGTATCAGACTATTGAACACCGTTCTGATTTGGTAACAGACTATTGAACACCGTTCTGATGTGGTAACAGACTATTGAACACCGTTCTGATGTGGTACCAGAATGTTCTGATGTGATATCAGACTATTGAACACCGTTCTGATGTGGTATCAGACTATTGAACACCGTTCTGATGTGGTACCAGACTATTGAACACCGTTCTGATGTGGTATCAGACTATTGAACACCGTTCTGATGTGGTATCAGACTATTGAACACCGTTCTGATGTGGTACCAGAATGTTCTGATGTGGTATCAGACTATTGAACACCGTTCTGATGTGATATCAGACTATTGAACACCATTCTGATGTGGTATCAGACTATTGAACACCGTTCTGATGTGATATCAGACTATTGAACACCGTTCTGATGTGGTATCAGACTATTGAACACCGTTCTGATGTGGTACCAGAATGTTCTGATGTGGTATCAGACTATTGAACACCGTTCTGATTTGATATCAGACTATTGAACACCGTTCTGATGTGGTACCAGAATGTTCTGAT
>NC_092106.1:44632694-44637694 GCF_045679555.1 Salvelinus alpinus | reverse complement strand
AAGCTAGGAAAAGAGGAGTCCACATGTATGTGGTAGGGATTAACAACGGCCAATAGATGGCAATAGTATTGGTTTTAGTGACAGGCTAGTTTTAGTGACAGGCTAGTTTTAGTCACAGGCTACTGCGATCTGCAGCTGGATACTATTACAGGCGACAGTGGAGGGGTGGTGCTCATGTGGTTCCAGGTATAAACATCATAGAGTTCAAGGACTCATCTTTGTATCTGTGCCATTATAGCTTCAGTGACAGCATTGGCTGTAGTAAATGATCTTCTTCACGATTGGCTGATCCCTCCTGATGACCCAGTTGGACATGACTCCAACAGGGTCACCAGGAGGGTTCAGCCAATGAAGTTGGAAGTCACGCCCAGTTGACTACATTAAAATGGTTGAAGCCCTCAACCGTGCTGCCCATGGCTTTTGGCCACTAAAGGCTTCTATCATTCTCTATGATAAAAACACAACACCAACCACGAACACAGCTCATATCTCAGCACTAGATAATACTTGATAATCTTGCTTTTGCAGGTCAGTAGTAGATCTATCAATAGTCTCAATAATACAATTATTATTATACATACTATACCTATATTCTGCTTTCATTTGTAATTCGTGTTTTATCATAGATAATTGACAGGGATGCTTTCTGAACTTCATGTTTCAAAAAAGTGAACGGTGAAATTTGTTTAATATTGCCAAGAAAATTGTGTTTGCGCATGGACGGGGCGGAATCCATGCTTTGTTGTGATTCTGAATGGTCAGAAACAATGACAAAACGCTGCCATGTGGGGAATCGTAGGTGCCTCATTTCAGCGAGTTTACCTCTTGTTTTGACTGCTTTCATGTCAATGCTAATATGGCACAAACTGTAAAGATGTATTTGAAAGACAACAAGTGCTCATTGTGCAAATGTATTCATGTTTTCAATAAACATTTGGAGCATAAATATTGTTTACACATTGTCAACAATCTAAGCCAACCCCGATCTGTTTTGCACCATAGTTGCTCACTCATCGGTTTTGTTGCTAAATAGGCTAACCAACCCATCTATTGATTGTGCCTTCCTGTATTATACTTATGCTAAAAAAAATATTAAATTCTACTGAGCCATTTACCTTATGTTCCTCTTCTTATATTTTATAATTATTTTTGTTGTTTCATTGTTGAGAAGAAATCTGCAAGTAAGCATTTAGTTGAACTCGAATTTGAAACTTATGCCAAAGCCTAAAAGCCAAATATAGCCCTCTCTCTCTCACACATACACTCCCCATCCCCTCCCTCTCTTACGGAGACACACGCAAGCACACACTCAGCAGGATTCTCTATTTACATTACACACTTGCCCACACAGCATAGCGTGCTAAACGGACTCAATAACGCCTAGCTTCAAAGTCCCTCCAGGCACGGCGCCCTGAAACACTGGCCGCACCTTCCGAATTAGGTTAATTTGCCTTGGCTACCGATTAGATCACAAAAACACTATTAAACTTTTTGTTCAATATATTCCACGATACATAGCCTAGCCTTTCATAGGCTATGTTCATATACAATTTAAAATGTAGTTGTTATGGTGCATACAGTATGTTCCTATTAAGCACTGTTCTTGATTATTTGAGGGAATTTCATCATGCGTGAGTGAGTCAAATAGAAACGGAGAAAGGAAAAGAGACATGAGCGCGTGTCAATCATAGATTTCGTTCTCGTGCGTTCTCAAGTCCAAAGGCACGAAAGGTCGCGAGCTTCGGTGATTTTCTTTGTCAGTCTGAAACCATACTTGACGCCGTTTTATCACGTACACGTAGTTTGCGGCACAAAGGCGGATAAACCGGCACGAAGGTATATGCCTGCTAGCGAGCGAGTGGGCGATGCAATTTGCATCAGAGGCCGAGTCCGCACGATTCATTGGCGGGGTTAAATAGCACCACACGCATGCAGAGAAGAGGTCACTCATTCACCCAGCCAGCCACTCAAACTCAACAGAGCGCATTAACCCATACTTAGGCTACACAGACCGGGTCAGAGTCAGAGAGGATGAAATTAGACCAATGATATCAGATAAAAAGCCAAACATGTCGGCCTAAATACATGTACAAACAATATATTGCCTAAAATAAATTGCTCTTGCCTCCTGTAATATTGCTAAGCAAAAGGGAAATGGCCCACGGGACTGATTGTTTCACATTACTTTAGAGGCGAGGAATTAAACGCATAGACATAACAGATCACAAATCCCAAGCTTGATTCCTCTGCTAGGCGTGTTGTTTACTGAAAAGTGACTCTCTCTGCCTGCACTTGGCACAGCAGTTCAGGCAGGGGACGTAGTGTGTCATTCTGCGTAAAAACCGGCGCGGTATCCATGGTGACAGACAACGCTTGGATCGCTCTTCCTGGCCAAGCGCACAGAAGGAAACAGCGTAACACTTTTTAGTGAGATAATTGCTGTTTTGCGCTTTCGTTTCAAGAAAATTGGCACAATGGGTAGGTAAAGGCATCTTGTGTTACTGTTGATTATTTGATAAACTATAATACTGTAACGAACCCAGGGTCGTTAGAATACCAAATCAAATACCTTTTTGGTACGTGTGTGTGAGAGAGAGGCAACAGATTTGTTTTAAAGTTGGTCTTTTTTTCGCGAAGGTTAGTTAACCAGCTGAAGTTAGCAGACTGCCAACAACGAAATCCATGTTTGAAACTTGACTTGAGATTTGTCAGCATGCCAAGCAGATGATACTCCCCTGGCCCGCTGCTTTGAAGTGGTGTTATAGCACACATACAGCTGTCTATCTATGTTGTGTGGGTGTGTGGGTGTGTGTGTGAATTGAGAGACAGATAGATAGTGTCTGTTTCTCTGTGTGTGTGTGTGTGTGTGTGTGTGTGT
Source organism: Salvelinus alpinus (assembly GCF_045679555.1). Taxonomy (NCBI): domain Eukaryota; kingdom Metazoa; phylum Chordata; class Actinopteri; order Salmoniformes; family Salmonidae; genus Salvelinus; species Salvelinus alpinus. The sequence continues at coordinate 44,634,816 of NC_092106.1, read as the reverse complement.
ATAGCCTCTACGTGCATTTCTCTCACGATTGTGTTCATGTGGAATAGATGAGTTTGAACAGCTTGTCACTCTCACATTAGAACGATTCCTGGTTCAATCAAGGCTAAAATGTCACAGGGAAGGGGCTGTTATGCGAAACGTGTTCTCACGTCTGAATCAGTCATAAAGGGTGCTTCTACTCTCCGGTAAGCAAGTACACGAGGACCTAAGTCTGACTGTTGCATTTCAGGCCAGGGAGGGAGGAGGGACTGCATAGAGGGGGAGGGGTCTGTGTTTGTCTGTCTCGTGTGTGTACCCTGCATACACGCATGCCCTTTCACTCCAATTCCCCCTAATCGTCTGCGAGGGCATATGTCTCACCGCACGCAGGGGTTACTTAGTGGATACCCACTGATCTACATTCAGCTTTGTATTTCCCACCTAATGGTCAAGGTTAAGATTTCAGGAGGGTAAACTGATCCTAGATCTGTGCACCACACACTAGCCCAGCCTAGCATGTCCCCTCAGACGACCAATACCACCTGTGTGTGTGTGTGTGTGTGTGTGTGTGACAGGCCCCTCAGTGCAGGCCATTGACTAAATACAATAAGCTGTACTGATTAATCTATTAATGTGGCACGGCAAAATGGATTTAATATGGTCAACATCACGCCACCCAGAACCATTTATTTAGAGAGAAAAGCTAACTTTTTACATTTTGAATATGCACTTACATAGCATTGTTTACATATTCCCAATGTAATGTTAAAGTGGAACTGACTGCATTTGAACACATTTTCAGATATGAAACAAACAGACAATCATAATATCTGTTAAAAAAAATGTCAAATTCCTAGTTGAAGCTACAAAATCAACTTTATAAGAGGTTTTAAAAATAGGTTATATTTGACAACTAAAAATCCATGACATACAGTAATGCATTGTGGGTAGAATAGATGGATGCAGTTCAACAATACATGATCAACAATATATTTCTTTGTAGTCCAAGAAATATTGCTATCAGGTTGTAAATCGCAGCTGGCCTGGTACATTGTTTGCTGCCTCTCCACCCATTCGGGATGCACTGTTTCTGTTTCAGTGACTCAATATCTTGAACAAAAACGGAGGACTGTAACTAAGGCTGGGAATGTCAATACAATCAAACTAGCAAGGGCAATGATCACAAGTCAGTCATAACGTGACTAATAGACAAGCGTACGTGTCAGACACAAGGCCCGCGGACCGAATAGAACACACACGCGAGTATAAATGAGTCAAGAGTTGAGTCATCTACTTTCTGAAATTACAACCTGATTCGCTCACATCAGCGAACTCAACTTCAATTGCGCTGCTTTCGTTTGTCAGGTTTACAGCGCGCAGCGGAGGGAAAGTGTACAGACACATTCTACAGTCCTAGCTAGGCTACTAGAATGTTGCAGACTGGCTTCTGTTTTTAAAGCTTGGCAATGAATAACCCAAAAAAACTAAACCTGCAACAAAACAACATGCAAAGGAGAAACATGTAGGCCTTTTACAGAAACATTTGAGTAGTAGCCTCGGCTGGCTACTCAACTACAATACATTTTGAGAGCACCATACAGCGATGCTGCCTTCAACCGCACCGGTGATTCATCCAGCGCAAAAACATGTTTTAAGCTTACATGTTACAACAAACGTTTCATGAATGCCTTACTATACGTCATTCCCGAACATTCCATGCATTTATGAAAACAAGCATATATAAGTGCTCGCTTGTCAGAAAAGGTCAAACAAAAGGGGTGTCCTATTCTTCCCGGGGTGTACAGATTTTAATACGATTTCATGTTTCTGAAACGCTGTCAGTTCCACTTTAATGGGGAGCCAACATGGCTGCCATGTAATGTTGTAGTGTCATGTAAACGCATCATAACGCAGAAACCTCATTGGCCCAAAAACGTCTAAACACATTGCTCTTGATTTACCCTCCCAGTCACCTCAGACATGAACCACTTTCATCATGTAACAACATACAATGTATAGGCCCACAGACAGACCAGTCTGGTCTCATTTGCTTTAAGACTGGGGTGACCTTGATGGACTGGGGTGAACCCCCCCCCCCACAGGACCACCTCAACCTTTACTCAATAACTTTACAGTATATCAA
>NC_092106.1:44617694-44627694 GCF_045679555.1 Salvelinus alpinus | reverse complement strand
CTCTCTCTCTCTCTCTCTCTCTCTCTCCTCTCTCTCTCTCTCTCTCTCTCTCTCTCTCTCTCTCTCTCTCTCTCTCTCTCTCTCAATTCAATTCAATTCAATTCAATTGACTTTATTGACATGGCAAGTTATTATTACTTACATTGTCAAAGTATACATATCGAAAAATGTAAATAAAATATATATGTATATATATACACAAAATATATATATATTTATATATAAATATATGGTGGTACTAACAGCAATAATAATAGTAGTAGTGGACATGGGATTACCATTAATAACAGCTACAACAACAATATTAATCAGAACAACAATACATTAAAGCAACAGTAGTAGACCAGTGTCAACATGACTGAGAAGACACATGACCTGGTACGAAAGACAAAACAAAACTAAGCTAAATGGGAAATATTATCAACATTACTTTGCATTTTTTACTGGCTGTCCCTCAGGCTGTGGCAGGAGGATACATATTTAGCTGCCAAAACTGCACATTTTGGCTTTTCACCCAATAAATATTTGAATTTTTCTTCATCTTTTATAGTTTCAAATTCTTTGTATTGAATTATAATTTTGGGAAAGAAATATGCTCTTAGGTCTGAGTATTTGTCACAGTGTAGTAGGAAATGCACTTCTGTCTCTACCTCTCCCCTGGAGCAGAGTGAGCACAGCCTGTCCTCTCTGGGCAGCCAGGTTTGTCTGTGACGACCGGTCTCTATAGCCAGACTGTGCTCACTGAGTCTGTACCTAGTCAATGTTTTCCTCTCTCTCTCTCTCTCTCTCTCTCTCTCTCTCTCTCTCTCTCTCTCTCTCTCTCTCTCTCTCTCTCTCTCTCTCTCTCTCTCTCTCTCTCTCTCTCTCTCTCTCTCTCTCCATCCCTCGCTCCCTCCATCCCTGAATAATGGATAGTTTAAAACCAGACACACTCCTCCTTCTTCCTCTTTCGTACCTCAGGAGGTCAGGGGATAATGGTAGCACTTGTGTTGTGTGTTCACTATGATTAGTGTAGCCCCCCTCCACCCCATCTCTCTGTGAGTCTCTTTCTCTACATCTCCCTGTCTCTCTCCATTCCACTCACTCTCGTCTTTCTCTTTATTTCTCCAGTTTATTCCCTCTCTCTCATGTGCCTCTACCCCTCCTCTGCTGTATATCAGCTCTGTCAGTCCTGCAGGGTATAGTGTCAGTCCTGCAGGGTATAGTGTCAGTCCTGTAGGGTATAGTGTCAGTCCTGCAGGGTATAGTGTCAGTCCTGTAGGGTATAGTGCCAGTCCTGTAGGGTATAGTGTCAGTCCTGCAGGGTATAGTGTCAGTCCTGTAGGGTATAGTGTCAGTCCTGTAGGGTATAGTGTCAGTCCTGTAGGGTATAGTGTCAGTCCTGCAGGGTATAGTGTCAGTCCTGCAAGGTATAGTGTCAGTCCTGCAGGGTATAGTGTCAGTCCTGTAGGGTATAGTGTCAGTCCTGCAGGGTATAGTGTCAGTCCTGTAGGGTATAGTGCCAGTCCTGTAGGGTATAGTGTCAGTCCTGCAGGGTATAGTGTCAGTCCTGCAGGGTATAGTGTCAGTCCTGCAGGGTATAGTGTCAGTCCTGTAGGGTATAGTGTCAGTCCTGCAGGGTATAGTGTCAGTCCTGTAGGGTATAGTGTCAGTCCTGTAGGGTATAGTGTCAGTCCTGCAGGGTATAGTGTCAGTCCTGTAGGGTATAGTGTCAGTCCTGTAGGGTATAGTGTCAGTCCTGTAGGGTATAGTGTCAGTCCTGCAGGGTATAGTGTCAGTCCTGCAAGGTATAGTGTCAGTCCTGCAGGGTATAGTGTCAGTCCTGTAGGGTATAGTGTCAGTCCTGCAGGGTATAGTGTCAGTCCTGTAGGGTATAGTGCCAGTCCTGTAGGGTATAGTGTCAGTCCTGCAGGGTATAGTGTCAGTCCTGTAGGGTATAGTGTCAGTCCTGTAGGGTATAGTGTCAGTCCTGTAGGGTATAGTGTCAGTCCTGCAGGGTATAGTGTCAGTCCTGTAGGGTATAGTGTCAGTCCTGTAGGGTATAGTGTCAGTCCTGCAGGGTATAGTGTCAGTCCTGTAGGGTATAGTGTCAGTCCTGTAGGGTATAGTGTCAGTCCTGCAGGGTATAGTGTCAGTCCTGTAGGGTATAGTGTCAGTCCTGTAGGGTATAGTGTCAGTCCTGTAGGGTATAGTGTCAGTCCTGTAGGGTATAGTGTCAGTCCTGCAGGGTATAGTGTCAGTCCTGTAGGGTATAGTGTCAGTCCTGTAGGGTATAGTGTCAGTCCTGTAGGGTATAGTGTCAGTCCTGCAGGGTATAGTGTCAGTCCTGCAGGGTATAGTGTCAGTCCTGTAGGGTATAGTGTCAGTCCTGTAGGGTATAGTGTCAGTCCTGCAGGGTATAGTGTCAGTCCTGTAGGGTATAGTGTCAGTCCTGTAGGGTATAGTGTCAGTCCTGTAGGGTATAGTGTCAGTCCTGTAGGGTATAGTGTCAGTCCTGTAGGGTATAGTGTCAGTCCTGTAGGGTATAGTGTCAGTCCTGTAGGGTATAGTGTCAGTCCTGTAGGGTATAGTGTCAGTCCTGTAGGGTATAGTGTCAGTCCTGTAGGGTATAGTGTCAGTCCTGTAGGGTATAGTGTTAGTCCTGTAGGTCCTGCAGGGTATAGTGTCAGTCCTGTAGGGTATAGTATCAGTCCTGTAGGTCCTGCAGGGTATAGTGTCAGTCCTGTAGAGTATAGTGTCAGTCCTGTATGTCCTGCAGGGTATAGTGTCAGTCCTGTAGGTCCTGTAGGGTATAGTGTCAGTCCTGTAGGGTATAGTGTCAGTCCTGTATGTCCTGTAGGGTACAGTATCAGTCCTCTAGGTCCTGTAGGTTGTAGTGTCAGTCCTGTAGGTCCTGTAGGGTATAGTATCAGTCCTCTAGGTCCTGTAGGTTGTAGTGTCAGTCCTGTAGGTCCTGTAGGGTATAGTATCAGTCCTCTAGGTCCTGTAGGGTATAGTGTCCGTCCTGTAGGGTATAGTGTCAGTCCTGTATGTCCTGTAGGGTACAGTATCAGTCCTCTAGGTCCTGTAGGTTGTAATGTCAGTCCTGTATGTCCTGTAGGGTGTAGTGTCAGTCCTTTAGGGTATAGTGTCAGTCCTGTAGGTCCTGTAGGGTATAGTGTCAGTCCTGTAGGGTATAGTGTCAGTCCTGTAGGTCCTGTAGGGTATAGTGTCAGTCCTGTAGGGTATAGTGTCAGTCCTGTAGGGTATAGTGTCAGTCCTGTAGGTCCTGTAGGGTGTAGTGTCAGTCCTGTAGGTCCTGTAGGGTATAGTGTCAGTCCTGTAGGTCCTGTAGGGTATAGTGTCAGCCCTGTAGGTCCTGTAGGGTATAGTGTCAGTCCTGTAGGTCCTGTAGGGTGTAGTGTCAGTCCTGTAGGGTATAGTGTCAGTCCTGTAGGTCCTGTAGGGTGTAGTGTCAGTCCTGTAGGTCCTGTAGGGTATAGTGTCAGTCCTGTAGGGTATAGCGTCAGTCCTGTAGGTCCTGTAGGGTGTAGTGTCAGTCCTGTAGGTCCTGTAGGGTATAGTGTCAGTCCTGTAGGGTATAGTGTCAATCCTGTAGGTCCTGTAGGTTGTAGTGTCAGTCCTGTAGATCCTGTAGGGTATAGTGTCAGTCCTGTAGGGTATAGTGTCAGTCCTGTAGGTCCTGCAGGGTATAGTGTCAGTCCTGTAGAGTATAGTGTCAGTTCTGTAGGTCTTGTAGGGTATAGGGTCAGTCCTGTAGGTCCTGTAGGGTATAGTGTCAGTCCTGTAGGGTATACTGTCAGTCCTGTAGGTCCTGTAGGGTATAGTGTCAGTCCTGTAGGTCCTGCAGGTTATAGTGTCAGTCCTGTAGGGTATAGTGTCAGTCCTGTAGGTCCTGTAGGGTATAGTGTCAGTCCTGTAGGTCCTGCAGGGTATAGTGTCAGTCCTGTAGGGTATAGTGTCAGTCCTGTAGGTCCTGCAGGGTATAGTGTCAGTCCTGTAGGGTATAGTGTCAGTCCTGTATGTCCTGCAGGGTATAGTGTCAGTCCTGTAGGTCCTGTAGGGTATAGTGTCAGCCCTGCAGGTCCTGTAGGGTATAGTGTCAGTCCTGTAGGTCCTGCGGGGTAAAGTGTCAGTCCTGTAGGGTATAGTGTCAGTCCTGTAGGGTATAGTGTCAGTCCTGTATGTCCTGTAGGGTACAGTATCAGTCCTCTAGGTCCTGTAGGTTGTAGTGTCAGTCCTGTAGGTCCTGTAGGGTATAGTATCAGTCCTCTAGGTCCTGTAGGTTGTAGTGTCAGTCCTGTAGGTCCTGTAGGGTATAGTATCAGTCCTCTAGGTCCTGTAGGGTATAGTGTCAGTCCTGTATGTCCTGTAGGGTACAGTATCAGTCCTCTAGGTCCTGTAGGTTGTAATGTCAGTCCTGTATGTCCTGTAGGGTGTAGTGTCAGTCCTGTAGGGTATAGTGTCAGTCCTGTAGGTCCTATAGGGTATAGTGTCAGTCCTGTAGGGTATAGTGTCAGTCCTGTAGGTCCTGTAGGGTGTAGTGTCAGTCCTGTAGGGTATAGTGTCAGTCCTGTAGGGTATAGTGTCAGTCCTGTAGGTCCTGTAGGGTGTAGTGTCAGTCCTGTAGGTCCTGTAGGGTATAGTGTCAGTCCTGTAGGTCCTGTAGGGTATAGTGTCAGCCCTGTAGGTCCTGTAGGGTATAGTGTCAGTCCTGTAGGTCCTGTAGGGTGTAGTGTCAGTCCTGTAGGGTATAGTGTCAGTCCTGTAGGGTATAGTGTCAGTCCTGTAGGTCCTGTAGGGTGTAGTGTCAGTCCTGTAGGTCCTGTAGGGTATAGTGTCAGTCCTGTAGGGTATAGCGTCAGTCCTGTAGGTCCTGTAGGTTGTAGTGTCAGTCCTGTAGGTCCTGTAGGGTATAGTGTCAGTCTTGTAGGGTATAGTGTCAATCCTGTAGGTCCTGTAGGTTGTAGTGTCAGTCCTGTAGGTCCTGTAGGGTATAGTGTCAGTCCTGTAGGTCCTGTAGGGTATAGTGTCAGTCCTGTAGGGTATAGTGTCAGTCCTGTAGGTCCTGTAGGTTGTAGTGTCAGTCCTGTAGGTCCTGCCGGGTATAGTGTCAGTCCTGTAGATCCTGTAGGGTATAGTGTCAGTCCTGCAGGGTGTAGTGTCAGTCCTGTAGGTCCTGTAGGGTATAGTGTCAGTCCTGCAGGGTATAGTGTTAGTCCTGTAGGGTATAGTGTCAGTCCTGTAGGGTATAGTGTTAGTCCTGTAGGGTATAGTGTCAGTCCTGCAGGGTATAGTGTCAGTCCTGTAGGGTATAGTGTCAGTCCTGTAGGGTATAGTGTCAGTCCTGTAGGGTATAGTGTCAGTCCTGCAGGGTATAGTGTCAGTCCTGTAGGGTATAGTGTCAGTCCTGTAGGGTATAGTGTCAGTCCTGCAGGGTATAGTGTCAGTCCTGTAGGTCCTGTAGGGTATAGTGTCAGTCCTGTAGGGTATAGTGTCAGTCCTGTAGGGTATAGTGTCAGTCCTGTAGGGTATAGTGTCAGTCCTGTAGGGTATAGTGTTAGTCCTGTAGGGTATAGTGTCAGTCCTGTAGGTCCTGTAGGGTATAGTGTCAGTCCTGTAGGTCCTGCAGGGTATAGTGTCAGTCCTGTAGGGTATAGTGTCAGTCCTGCAGGGTATAGTGTCAGTCCTGCAGGGTATAGTGTCAGTCCTGTAGGGTATAGTGTTAGTCCTGTAGGGTATAGTGTCAGTCCTGTAGGGTATAGTGTCAGTCCTGTAGGGTATAGTGTCAGTCCTGTAGGGTATAGTGTCAGTCCTGTAGGGTATAGTGTCAGTCCTGTAGGGTATAGTGTCAGTCCTGTAGGGTATAGTGTCAGTCCTGTAGGGTATAGTGTCAGTCCTGTAGGGTATAGTGTTAGTCCTGTAGGGTATAGTGTCAGTCCTGTAGGGTATAGTGTCAGTCCTGTAGGGTATAGTGTCAGTCCTGTAGGTCCTGTAGGGTATAGTGTCAGTCCTGTAGGTCCTGTAGGGTATAGTGTCAGTCCTGTAGGGTATAGTGTTAGTCCTGTAGGGTATAGTGTCAGTCCTGTAGGGTATAGTGTTAGTCCTGTAGGGTATAGTGTCAGTCCTGCAGGGTATAGTGTCAGTCCTGTAGGGTATAGTGTCAGTCCTGTAGGGTATAGTGTCAGTCCTGTAGGGTATAGTGTCAGTCCTGTAGGGTATAGTGTCAGTCCTGTAGGGTATAGTGTTAGTCCTGTAGGGTATAGTGTCAGTCCTGTAGGGTATAGTGTCAGTCCTGTAGGGTATAGTGTCAGTCCTGTAGGGTATAGTGTCAGCCCTGCAGGTCCTGTAGGGTATAGTGTCAGTCCTGTAGGTCCTGTATGGTGTAGTGTCAGTCCTGTAGTTCCTACAGGGTTTAATGCCAGTCCTGTAGGTGCTATGTTGCTCTCCACAGGTGTCCCAGCCTTCCTCTGTGACATGAGCTGATGAGTTAAGCTGATTAGGTGAGGTGGTGTTCGTTCAGTTGCCCCCACACCTCTGGACTGCCACACAGGTGATGCAGGGCAGGCAGCATTCTGCTCAGACCTTACCTGACACTTGACTGACTTACTCCTAGCATTACTTTGGCTTGGAGCAAGCCCTACACGGGAGCAAGCCCTACACGGGAGCAAGCTCTACACGGGAGCAAGCTCTACATTAGGCCTAGCATTACTTTGGCCGGGAGCAAGCCCTACACGGGAGCAAGCCTTACACGGGAGCAATCTTTACGTTAGGCCTAGCATTACTTTGGCCGGGAGCAAGCCCTACACGGGAGCAAGTCTTACACGGGAGCAAGCTTTACGTTAGGCCTAGCATTACTTTGGCCGGGAGCAAGCCCTACACGGGAGCAAGCTCCACATTAGGCCTAGCATTACTTTGGCCGGGAGCAAGCCCTACACGGGAGCAAGCTCTACATTAGGCCTAGCATTACTTTGGCCCGGGAGCAAGCCTTACACGGGAGCAAGCTCTACATTAGGCCTAGCATTACTTTGGCCGGGAGCAAGCCCTACACGGGAGCAAGCCTTACACGGGAGCAATCTTTACGTTAGGCCTAGCATTACTTTGGCCGGGAGCAAGCCCTACACGGGAGCAAGCCTTACACGGGAGCAAGCTTTACGTTAGGCCTAGCATTACTTTGGCCGGGAGCAAGCCCTACACGGGAGCAAGCTCCACATTAGGCCTAGCATTACTTTGGCCGGGAGCAAGCCCTACACGGGAGCAAGCTCTACATTAGGCCTAGCATTACTTTGGCCCGGGAGCAAGCCTTACACGGGAGCAAGCTCTACATTAGGCCTAGCATTACTTTGGCCGGGAGCAAGCCCTACACGGGAGCAAGCCTTACACGGGAGCAATCTTTACGTTAGGCCTAGCATTACTTTGGCCGGGAGCAAGCCCTACACGGGAGCAAGCCTTACACGGGAGCAAGCTTTACGTTAGGCCTAGCATTACTTTAGCCGGGAGCAAGCCCTACACGGGAGCAAGCTCTACATTAGGCCTAGCATTACTTTGGCCAGAATTTAGCTCTACATTAGGCCTAGCTCTTGACTTCTCCTAAATTGTTCTTGGCTTCCATGTGTTTAATTTGCAGTGTTGGTGTTGGCAGCCCTGAATGTATATTTACAGGTCTTTTTTGGAAATATGCAAATCATGGGGAAATCATCACAAATCTTGCTGCTGTGATGGCACACTGTGGTATTTCACCCAGTAGATATGGGAGTTTATCAAAATTGGGTTTGTTTTCAAATTCTTTGTGGATCTGTGTTATCTGAGGGAAATATGTGTCTCTAATATGGTCACACATTTGGTAGGAGGTTAGGAAGTGCAGCTCAGTTTCCACCTCATTTTGTGGGCAGTGTGTCCTGTCTTCTCTTGAGAGCCAGGTCTGCCTATGGCGGCCTTTCTCAATAGCAAGGCAAAGCTATTGAGGCGGCAGGTAGCCTAGTGGTTAGAGTGTTAGGTCAGTAACCGAAAGGTTGCTGGATCGAATCCCTGAGCTGACAAGGTCAAAATCTGTCGGTCTTCCCCTGAACAAGGCAGTTAACCCACTGTTCCCCGGTAGTCTGTCATTGTAAATAAGAATTTTTTACTTAACTGACTTGCCTAGTTATATAAAGGTTACTCTATGCTCACTGAGTCTGTAAATAGTCAAAGCTTTCCTTAAGTTTGGGTCAGTCACAGTGGTCAAGTATTCTGCCACTGTGTACTCTCTGTTTATCGCCAAATAGCATTCTAGTTTGCTCAGTTTTTTTGTTAATTCTTTACTACGTGTCAAGTAATTATCCTTTTGTTTAATTGTGTTGCTGTCCTGGGGCTCTGTGGGGTCTGTTTGTGTTTGTGAACAGAGCCCCAGGACCAGCTCTCTCTCTCTCTCTCTCTCTCTCTCTCTCTCTCTCTGAGGTCACTGCTCAGACAGACAAACAGATGACAGATAGTTACTGTCTGTAGTTGCTAACTGCCCCTGTCTGCTCTTGCCTGTTTGTTTCCGTGCGGTGCTGTGCTCTGTGTGAGTGAGTGATCTGATGCGTGGTCATCGGTCGAACGGGGGCTGACATGCAGCCAAAGGTGATTCTTTCCCTGCGACTGCCCTTTCCCTGCTCCCACGCAAAGAGGCAAGGAGGCAGTGAGAGAAGCAGGAATACAGGGCTACTCAGCCAGGCGTCAAACATGCACCCGGTCTCCCTCTCCCTCACTCCCCCTCCTTCTCTTTACCCCCCACCCTTCCCCTCTCTGTTGTGTCACTACTGGATCCCTAGCCTTGCCCCCCCCCCCCCCTCCCCCGTCTCACCCCCTGACTGCCCCTACCTCTTCCACTGTTCTCTACTGTAACCCACATTCACCCCTTTGTACCCTCCAACACACACACACACACACACACTCACACACACACACACACACACACACACACACACACACACACACACACACACACACACACACACACACACACACACACACACACACACACACACACACACACACACACACACACACACACACACACACACACACACACTTCCTCCATTTTGCTGTGTCCCCTATTTTACCTCACCACTTCATCTCTCCTTCCCATCTTCCACTTTGCTGTGTCCCCAGTGTCCCTTGTCCCTCCCTCCATTCGTCTCGTGTGATGTGTGGCACAGTGGGGTCCAGATGAGAGGAATCTATGTGTTGCTTCATGCAACACTGAGCACCGGGGGGGCGACAAAGCAGCAGTCACGAATCGCCGTCTCGCTCAGACACACACACGCATGCATGCATGCTCTCTCTCTCTCTCTCTCTCTCTCTCTCTCTCTCTCTCTCTCTGTCTCTCTCTCTCTCTCTCTCTCTCTCACACACACACAGCCTCAAAGACATCATTTAGGGAAATTAGGAAAAAAGCAAGGATAAATCGTTAACTACTTAATCCAGTCTTAAACGCTTGCGTGATCTGTCGTTGTCTGTGATGCACACAGAGAGAGAGAGAGGGAGAAAACGAGAGAGAGGGATAGAAAGAGAGAAAGAGGAGAGGTGGTATAAAAAGAGAGAGACAGAAAAAGGGATGAAAAGAAAAAGGAATACAAAGAGAGAAAATGTGATTCTAAAAAGAGGTTGTATGATTCAGGTTGTGTGAGACAGTTGGAACTGTTTATTTAACCTTTATTTTAACAGGGAAAAATATTGAGATCTAAGTTTTTATTATTATTTTTTTTTACAAATGTGCCCATGTATAATACAACATAAATATACACATTATACCCAAACATACTGTATATACACATTCAAATACAAAAACTCAGTCATGTGAAGCACGAATAAAACATGACAAATCACCCAGAAAAACAGTTACATTCCTCCACAAATACGTCCCCGATCAATACTTTAAACTGAATGGCATGAAATGCATTTAGCATTTTGTTCCAGTAATATGGTGCATTAAAACTAAAAGCAGATTTATCTAGCTCTGTGGAGAGACCTTAGGAAT
>NC_092106.1:44572694-44612694 GCF_045679555.1 Salvelinus alpinus | reverse complement strand
TGAGGATCTGAGGACTCATGCCCCAAATCTTTTAGAGATTTTATCGTGCCCTCTTCACGACTGTCTTGGTGTGCTTGGACAATGTTAGTTTGTTGGTGATGTGAACGCCGAGGAACTTGAAGCTCTCAACCTGCTCCACTACAGCTCCGCCGCTGAGAATGGGGGCGTGCTCGGTCCTCCTTTTCCTGTAGTCCACAATCATTTCCTTTGTCTTGATCACGTTGAGGGAGAGGTTGTTACTCTGGCACCACCCGGCCAGGTCTCTGACCTCCTCCCTATAGGCTATCTCGTTGTTGTCGGTGATCAGCCCGATGATGATGATGGAGTCGTGCCTGGCCGTGCAGTCATGAGTGAACAGGGAGTACAGGAGGGGATTGAGCAAGAACCCCTGATGTGGTCCCTGTGTTGAGGATCAGCATGGCGGATGTGTTGTTACCTACACTTACCACCTGGGGGCGGCCCTTCAGAAAGTCCAGGATCCAGTTGCAGAGGGAGGTGTTTAGTCCCAGGGTCCTTAGCTTAGTGATGAGCTTTGAGGGTACTATGGTGTTGAACGCTGAGCTGTAGTTAATGAATAGCATTCTCACATAAGTGTTCCTTTTGTCCAGGTGGGAAAGGACAGTGTGGAGTGCAATAGAGATTGCATCATCTGTGGATCTGTTGGGGCGGTATGCAAATTGAAGTGGGTCTAAGATTTCTGGGATAATGGTGTTGATGTGAGCCATGACCAGCTTTTCAAAGCACTTCATGGCTACATACGTGAGTGCTACAGGTTGGTAGTCATTTAGGCAGGTTACCTTAGTGTTCTTGGGCACAGGGACTATGATGGTCTGCTTGAAACATGTTGGTATTACAGACTCAGACAGGGAGAGGTTGAACATGTCAGTGAAGACACCTGCCAGTTGGTCAGCACATGCTCATAGTTCAAGTCCTTGTAATCCATCTGGCCCCGCATCCTTGTGTATGTTGACCTGTTTAAAGGTCTTGCTCACATCGGCTACAGAGAGCGTGATCACACAGTCGTCTGGAACAGCTGATGCTCTCATGCATGTTTCAGTGTTACTTGCTTCGAAGCAAGCATTGAGGTTTTTAGCCCGGTGTAGTACGATTCAATCTTAGTTCTGTATTGATGCTTTGCCTGTTTGATGTTTCGTCAGAGGGCATAGCGGGAGAATCATTCAGTCATCAGTTATGATTCATGCTTCTGTTGTCTTTAATGACAACCATAATAACAACGGTCACAGGCCTGAAATGAATCCAGTGTGACTACCTCTCCTACCAGGCTGTATCACAACTGGCTGTGATTGGGAGTCCCATAGGGCAGCGCACAATTGGCCCAGCGTCGTCCGGTTTAGGGTTTGGCTGGGGTAGGCCGTCATTGTAAATAAGAATTTGTTCTTAACTGACTTGCCTCGTTAAATAAAGGTTAAATAAATAAAAAATGAAGGGAGACAGAGAGCGAGAGAGAGCGAGAGAGAGCGAGCGAGAGAGAGAGAGAGAGAGAGAGAGAGAGAGAGAGAGAGAGAGAGAGAGAGAGAGAGAGAGAGAGAGAGAGAGAGAGAGAGAGAGAGAGAGAGAGAGAGAGAGAGAGAGAGAGAGAGAGAGAGAGAGCGAGAGAGAGAGAGAGAGAGAGATGTTGTTGTAGTTGCTGTTAATGGTAATCCCATGTCCACTACTACTATTATTATTACTGTTGGTTCCACCATTTATTTATATATAAATATATATATATTTTGTATATATATACAGTGGGGAGAACAAGTATTTGATACACTGCCGATTTTGCAGGTTTTCCTACTTACAAAGCATGTAGAGGTCTGTAATTTTTATCATAGGTACACTTCAACTGTGAGAGACGGAATTTAAAACAAAAATCCAGAAAATCACATTGTATGATTTTTAAGTAATTAATTCGCATTTTATTGCATGACATAAGTATTTGATCACCTACCAACCAGTAAGAATTCCGGCTCTCACAGACCTGTTAGTTTTTCTTTAAGAAGCCCTCCTGTTCTCCACTCATTACCTGTATTAACTGCACCTGTTTGAACTCGTTACCTGTATAAAAGACACCTGTCCACCCACTCAATCAAACAGACTCCAACCTCTCCACAATGGCCAAGACCAGAGAGCTGTGTAAGGACATCAGGGATAAAATTGTAGACCTGCACAAGGCTGGGATGGGCTACAGGACAATAGGTAAGCAGCTTGGTGAGAAGGCAACAACTGTTGGCGCAATTATTAGAAAATGGAAGAAGTTCAAGATGACGGTCAATCACCCTCGGTCTGGGGCTCCATGCAAGATCTCACCTCGTGGGGCATCAATGATCATGAGGAAGGTGAGGGATCAGCCCAGAACTACACGGCAGGATCTGGTTAATGACCTGAAGAGAGCTGGGACCACAGTCTCAAAGAAAACCATTAGTAACACACTACGCCGTCATGGATTAAAATCCTGCAGCACACGCAAGGTCCCCCTGCTCAAGCCAGCGCATGTCCAGGCCCGTCTGAAGTTTGCCAATGACCATCTGGATGATCCAGAGGAGGAATTGGAGAAGGTCATGTGGTCTGATGAGACAAAAATAGAGCTTTTTGGTCTAAACTCCACTCGCCGTGTTTGGAGGAAGAAGAAGGATTAGTACAACCCCAAGAACACCATCCTAACCGTGAAGCTTGGAGGTGGAAACATCATTCTTTGGGGATGCTTTTCTGCAAAGGGGACAGGATGACTGCACCGTATTGAGGGGAGGATGGATGGGGCCATGCATCGCGAGATCTTGGCCAACAACCTCCTTCCCTCAGTAAGAGCATTGAAGATAGGTCGTGGCTGGGTCTTCCAGCATGACAACGACCCGAAACACGCAGCCAGGGCAACTAAGGAGTGGCTCCGTAAGAAGCATCTCAAGGTCCTGGAGTGGCCTAGCCAGTCTCCAGACCTGAACCCAATAGAAAATCTTTGGAGGGAGCTGAAAGTCCGTATTGCCCAGCGACAGCCCCGAAACCTGAAGGATCTGGAGAAGGTCTGTATGGAGGAGTGGGCCAAAATCCCTGCTGCAGTGTGTGCAAACCTGGTCAAGAACTACAGGAAACGTATGATCTCTGTAATTGCAAACAAAGGTTTCTGTACCAAATATTAAGTTCTGCTTTTCTGATGTATCAAATACTTATGTCATGCAATAAAATGCGAATTAATTACTTAAAAATCATACAATGTGATTTTCTGGATTTTTGTTTTAAATTCCGTCTCGCACAGTTGAAGTGTACCTATGATAAAAATTACAGACCTCTACATGCTTTGTAAGTAGGAAAACCTGCAAAATCGGCAGTGTATCAAATACTTGTTCTCCCCACTGTACATATATATTTTTATTTTTCAATATGTATACTTTGACAATGTAAGTAATAATGAACTTGCCATGTCAATAAAGTCAATTGAATTGAATTGAATTGAATTGAATTGATATGAGAGAGATGGATATGAGAGAGAGAGATGGATATGAGAGAGAGAGAGAGATGGATATGAGAGAAAGAGAGAGAGAGATGGATATGAGAGCGAGAGAGAGAGAGATGGATATGAGAGAGAGAGAGAGAGAGATGGATATGAGAGAGAGAGAGAGAGAGATGGATATGAGAGAGAGAGAGAGAGAGAGAAGACTAGAGGTAGCATCAGAATCCTTTTGCTGTCTAGGAAGAACAGCTTGAGCAGAACTCACTCTCATTGGCTGCCGGCATTAGCAAATGAACCACCAAGCCTGTTCTTTCCGTCTTTCTATCTCCTCTTTTCTTTATGATTTAATTCCTCCTCTCTCCTTGTGTCAGTTCTGGGGGAGGGGGAATCAAGGGTGTGTGTGGGGAGGGGGAGTTGAAGGGGTTAGCTTGTAGTTTGAGCGCTAAGCGAATGTGTCAGTGCCAAGGGCAAGGGGTCTTTCTGCAGGAACCAGCTCTATCACGAGAACAACGAACACACCACCCCCAGGGCCTCAATGTGTGTGTGTTTGTGTGTGTGTGTGTGTGTGTTTATGTGTGTGTGTGTTTATGTGTGTGTGTGTTTACGTGTGTGTGTGTGTGTGTGTGTGTGTGTGTGTGTGTGTGTGTGTGTGTGTGTGTGTGTGTGTGTGTGTGTGTGTGTGTGTGTGTGTGTGTGTGTGTGTGTGTGTGTGTGTGTGTGTGTGTGTGTGTGTGTTTACGTGTGTGTGTGTTTACGTGTGTGTGTGTGTGTGATAATGTGCTTAGAGTGCTGTCTGTCTTCGTATCTTTATCGGGTGTGAGCGCGGTGTGTGTGTGTATGAGTTTGAGTGTGTGTCGGGGTGGGGTATGTGCCTGGGTGATTGTGGAAGAAAACAAGAGAGCGATATAGAAGCCTGGTCTGACCTGATGCCTGGACCGTGTCTCAACCATGGCCTGGCTGAACCCCCCCCTGCCTACCCCCTCACACACAAGCAAACACACAGACATAGACAGGCTCACCCACATGAAGACACACATAGACTGGCTTTCACAGACATACACACCCTGCTGATCCTGTCTGCACTCCACAATCCTCTCTCTCTCTCTCTGAGCCTCCAGGAAGCATGTGGACATTTTGCACTAAATAAAAATAAAAATAACTCACTCATCCACACATCACAACACACGCAGACCTAGGGCTGTGACGGTCGTGACATTTTGTCAGCCTGTTATCTCAGGCTGCACACGCTGTTCTCTCATCAAGTGATCATATTTTCACCCATCAGACTATTTGCAATATAATCTTGTCTTTACTATACTGAACAAAAATATTAACACAACATGTAAAGTGTTGGTCCCATGTTTCATGAGCTGAAATAAAAAATCTCAGAAATGTTCCATACGCACAAAAAGTGTATTTCTCTCAAATGTTGTGATACAAATATGTTTACATCCCTGTTAGTGAGAATTTCTCCTTTGTTAAAGTAATACATGCATCTGACAGCTGTGGCATATTAAGAAGCTGATTAAACAGAACAATCATTACATAGGTGCACCTTGTGCTGGGGACAATAAAAGGCCACTGGTGCAGTCTAGTCACACAACACCATACCAGAGTTGTTGAGGAGAATTTCTGTCTGTAATAAAGCCCTTTTGTGGGAAAAAAACTCATTCTGATTAGGCTGGGCCTGGCTCCCCAGTGAGTGGGCCTGGCTCCCCAGTGAGTGGGCCTATGCCCTCCAAGGCCCACCTCTGGCTGCAACCCTGCCCAGTCATGTGAAATCCATAAATTAGGATCTAATGAATTTAATTCAATTGACTGATTTCCTTATATGATCTGTAACTCAATAAAATCTTTTAAATTGTTGCATGTTGCATGTATATTTTAGTTTCAGTATAATATGTAACATTTGTTTTGATTTAGAATGACCCATTATTAAGTGGTCAGGAACAGGGACAAGAGAAAAATACATGTCATCCGTATGCACTTGAATAGAAAATGGAGGCAACTTTCCCTCCGGTTCATTATTTTTATTCAGGGTTTTTTTCAGGCTTGGGCTCATGTATAAGCCTATGTGTACTAAGCACTAATAGGCATATGGTGTTTTGAATGAATCCTCACCTTAGAAAGCGCTGTCCGTTTTGATGTTGTTAGGCATTGAAGCAACATCCACAACGCTCATGTTTTCCATAGTCCTGAGTACCAGGCCATTACAACCAGATGGAGGGACAATAGAGCCCTGAGTACCAGGCCATTAGGACCTGATGGAAGGACAATAGAGTCCTGCGTAGCAGGCCATTAGCAACCTGATGAAGGGACAATAGAGCCCTGAGTACCAGGCCATTAGGACCTGATGGAAGGACAATAGAGTCCTGAGTACCAGGCCATTAGGACCTGATGGAGGGACAATAGAGCCCTGAGTACCAGGCCATTAGGACCTGATGGAAGGACAATAGAGTCCTAGGTACCAGGCCATTAGGACCTGATGGAGGGACAATAGAGCCCCGAGTACCAGGCCATTAGGACCTGATGGAAGGACAATAGAGTCCTGAGTACCAGGCCATTAGCAACCTGATGAAGGGACAATAGAGCCCTGAGTACCAGGCCATTAGGACCTGATGGAGGGACAATAGAGCCCTGAGTAGCAGGCCATTAGCAACCTGATGGAGGGACAATAGAGCCCTGAGTAGCAGGCCATTAGCAACCTGATGAAGGGACAATAGAGCCCTGAGTACCAGGCCATTTGGACCTGATGATCATTAAAGAGTTGGGTTCTACTAACACATGTCCAGAGTGAATGAGAGATTACCGTCAACGATCACATAGAATTTTACTGTGGTCATGACTCATAACTGTGTGGCGGTAATAAGGCTA
The DNA here is from genome assembly GCF_045679555.1 of Salvelinus alpinus. NCBI lineage: Eukaryota > Metazoa > Chordata > Actinopteri > Salmoniformes > Salmonidae > Salvelinus > Salvelinus alpinus. The sequence continues at coordinate 44,606,372 of NC_092106.1, read as the reverse complement.
CCACAACAGCCCTACGCGCACACGCACACGCACGCACACACACACACACGCACACACACGCACACACACACACACACACACACACACACACACACACACACACACACACACACACACACACACACACACACACACACACACACACACACACACACACACACACACACACACACCGCACACACACACACACACACACACACACACACACACACACCGCACGCACGCACACACACAAACACAGACACAGACACAGACACAGACACAAACACAGAGTAAGACGGAAGGCAGATGAAGGTAGATATGACACAGATAAACCATAAATGAAGACTGACAGTGAAGAAGCACTGGGAGAGGGTTATCAATAGAAAGACAGATATTCTGTAACCAGAGAATGACAAGAGAGTGTGCAAAGCTGTCATCAAGGCAAAATGGTGGCTACTTTGAAGAATCTAAAATGTAAAATATATTTTGATTTGTTTAACACTTTTTTGGTTACTACATAATTCCATATGTGTTATTTCATAGTTTTGATGTCTTCACTATTATTCTACAATGTAGAATGAGTAGGTGTGTCCAAACTTTTGACTGGTACTGTATATTTGTATAATTTGACCCCTGTCCGTGCGTTATCAGAGTATAGACTTAAGACGAAAACACATGACAGTCTGCCGTTCGTCTGCCGTTTGTTCGCCATTCGTTCGGCTACGGTGTGTTTTACGGCTGACAGACACATTTCTTGGCTTGCTTCACCTTGTTTACAAACCTGTGCCTCAAAGACACGTGAACTGTCCGATTGTCACCAGAACATCCTCTGTCACGTTATCACTGGGAAGCCTCTGGGTTGTGATGTAATCCAGACGGATCCCCTGAAGCGGTGAGAAATGACAACCATAATAACAACGGTCACAGGCACAGCAGCGGGGCCTGTTTCTAAGATAAAACTATTTTTAAAAGCACACGTCACCAGGATAGCTACAGTAGGTGAGCTCACACGTCAGCAGGATAGCTACAGTAGGTGAGCTCACACGTCAGCAGGATAGCTACAGTAGGTGAGCTCACACGTCACCAGGATAGCTACAGTAGGTGAGCTCACACGTCACCAGGATAGCTACAGTAGGTGAGCTCACACGTCAGCAGGATAGCTACAGTAGGTGAGCTCACACGTCAGCAGGATAGCTACAGTAGGTGAGCTCACACGTCAGCAGGATAGCTACAGTAGGTGAGCTCACACGTCACCAGGATAGCTACAGTAGGTGAGCTCACACGTCAGCCACTTGTCAAACATCAAATGGAAAGAAAATAGAATGTAGGCCTACTCTGGTAGACACACAATGATGTCCCCTCCTCACGTATCCTTCTCTCTTCTCTCTCATTGTCCCACCTCTCATTCCTTTTCTCTTGTTCCCTCTCTTTCTCTCCCTCTATGTTGTCATCACCAGCCCTCTGTGTTCACTAGGGTGAGAGTGAGAGCTGGTGAGATTGACTGGTGAGTGAGAGTGAGAGTTGGTGAGATTGACTGGTGGGTGAGAGTGAGAGTGGGAGCTGGTGAGATTGACTGGTGGGTGTGAGTGAGAGTGGGAGGTGGTGAGACTGGTTCATTTGCATAATTGTGTGGAATTAAATTGGCGCTTGTGTATTTTCGTTAGTCGTCATGCATCTTATTTATCACCTGTCAGACAGGATACAGAGACTAGTTAGAGGAGAGGAATAGTCTACCACCTGTCAGACAGGATACAGAGACTAGTTAGAGGAGAGGAATAGTCTACCACCTGTCAGACAGGATACAGAGACTAGTTAGAGGAGAGGAATAGTCTACCACCTGTCAGACAGGATACAGAGACTAGTTAGAGGAGAGGAATAGTCTACCACCTGTCAGACAGGATACAGAGACTAGTTAGAGGAGAGGAATGTCACCTGTCAGACAGGATACAGAGACTAGTTAGAGGAGATGAATAGTCTACCACCTGTCAGACAGGATACAGAGACTAGTTAGAGGAGAGGAATATCACCTGTCAGACAGGATACAGAGACTAGTTAGAGGAGAGGAATATCACCTGTCAGACAGGATACAGAGACTAGTTAGAGGAGAGGAATAGTCTACCACCTGTCAGACAGGATACAGAGACTAGTTAGAGGAGAGGAATATCCTACCACCTGTCAGACAGGATACAGAGACTAGTTAGAGGAGAGGAATATCCTACCACCTGTCAGACAGGATACAGAGACTAGTTAGAGGAGATGAATATCCTACCACCTGTCAGACAGGATACAGAGACTAGTTAGAGGAGAGGAATATCACCTGTCAGACAGGATACAGAGACTAGTTAGAGGAGATGAATATCCTACCACCTGTCAGACAGGATACAGAGACTAGATAGAGGAGAGGAATATCACCTGTCAGACAGGATACAGAGACTAGTTAGAGGAGAGGAATGTCACCTGTCAGACAGGATACAGAGACTAGTTAGAGGAGATGAATATCCTACCACCTGTCAGACAGGATACAGAGACTAGTTAGAGGAGAGGAATGTCACCTGTCAGACAGGATACAGAGACTAGTTAGAGGAGAGGAATGTCACCTGTCAGACAGGATACAGAGACTAGTTAGAGGAGAGGAATATCCTACCACCTGTCAGACAGGATACAGAGACTAGTTAGAGGAGATGAATAGTCTACCACCTGTCAGACAGGATACAGAGACTAGTTAGAGGAGATGAATAGTCTACCACCTGTCAGACAGGATACAGAGACTAGTTAGAGGAGAGGAATAGTCTACCACCTGTCAGACAGGATACAGAGACTAGTTAGAGGAGATGAATAGTCTACCACCTGTCAGACAGGATACAGAGACTAGTTAGAGGAGAGGAATAGTCTACCACCTGTCAGACAGGATACAGAGACTAGTTAGAGGAGAGGAATATCACCTGTCAGACAGGATACAGAGACTAGTTAGAGGAGAGGAATATCACCTGTCAGACAGGATACAGAGACTAGTTAGAGGAGAGGAATATCACCTGTCAGACAGGATACAGAGACTAGTTAGAGGAGAGGAATAGTCTACCACCTGTCAGACAGGATACAGAGACTAGTTAGAGGAGAGGAATATCACCTGTCAGACAGGATACAGAGACTAGTTAGAGGAGAGGAATATCACCTGTCAGACAGGATACAGAGACTAGTTAGAGGAGAGGAATAGTCTACCACCTGTCAGACAGGATACAGAGACTAGTTAGAGGAGAGGAATATCACCTGTCAGACAGGATACAGAGACTAGTTAGAGGAGAGGAATATCACCTGTCAGACAGGATACAGAGACTAGTTAGAGGAGAGGAATATCACCTGTCAGACAGGATACAGAGACTAGTTAGAGGAGAGGAATATCACCTGTCAGACAGGATACAGAGACTAGTTAGAGGAGAGGAATATCACCTGTCAGACAGGATACAGAGACTAGTTAGAGGAGAGGAATATCACCTGTCAGACAGGATACAGAGACTAGTTAGAGGAGAGGAATAGTCTACCACCTGTCAGACAGGATACAGAGACTAGTTAGAGGAGAGGAATATCACCTGTCAGACAGGATACAGAGACTAGTTAGAGGAGAGGAATATCACCTGTCAGACAGGATACAGAGACTAGTTAGAGGAGAGGAATATCACCTGTCAGACAGGATACAGAGACTAGTTAGAGGAGAGGAATATCACCTGTCAGACAGGATACAGAGACTAGTTAGAGGAGATGAATATCCTACCACCTGTCAGACAGGATACAGAGACTAGTTAGAGGAGAGGAATAGTCTACCACCTGTCAGACAGGATACAGAGACTAGTTAGAGGAGAGGAATATCACCTGTCAGACAGGATACAGAGACTAGTTAGAGGAGAGGAATAGTCTACCACCTGTCAGACAGGATACAGAGACTAGTTAGAGGAGAGGAATAGTCTACCACCTGTCAGACAGGATACAGAGACTAGTTAGAGGAGAGGAATAGTCTACCACCTGTCAGACAGGATACAGAGACTAGTTAGAGGAGAGGAATATCACCTGTCAGACAGGATACAGAGACTAGTTAGAGGAGAGGAATAGTCTACCACCTGTCAGACAGGATACAGAGACTAGTTAGAGGAGAGGAATAGTCTACCACCTGTCAGACAGGATACAGAGACTAGTTAGAGGAGAGGAATAGTCTACCACCTGTCAGACAGGATACAGAGACTAGTTAGAGGAGAGGAATAGTCTACCACCTGTCAGACAGGATACAGAGACTAGTTAGAGGAGAGGAATATCACCTGTCAGACAGGATACAGAGACTAGTTAGAGGAGAGGAATATCACCTGTCAGACAGGATACAGAGACTAGTTAGAGGAGAGGAATATCACCTGTCAGACAGGATACAGAGACTAGTTAGAGGAGAGGAATATCACCTGTCAGACAGGATACAGAGACTAGTTAGAGGAGATGAATATCCTACCACCTGTCAGACAGGATACAGAGACTAGATAGAGGAGAGGAATATCACCTGTCAGACAGGATACAGAGACTAGTTAGAGGAGATGAATAGTCTACCACCTGTCAGACAGGATACAGAGACTAGTTAGAGGAGATGAATAGTCTACCACCTGTCAGACAGGATACAGAGACTAGTTAGAGGAGAGGAATATCACCTGTCAGACAGGATACAGAGACTAGTTAGAGGAGAGGAATATCACCTGTCAGACAGGATACAGAGACTAGTTAGAGGAGATGAATATCCTACCACCTGTCAGACAGGATACAGAGACTAGATAGAGGAGAGGAATATCACCTGTCAGACAGGATACAGAGACTAGTTAGAGGAGAGGAATGTCACCTGTCAGACAGGATACAGAGACTAGTTAGAGGAGATGAATAGTCTACCACCTGTCAGACAGGATACAGAGACTAGTTAGAGGAGAGGAATATCACCTGTCAGACAGGATACAGAGACTAGTTAGAGGAGAGGAATAGTCTACCACCTGTCAGACAGGATACAGAGACTAGTTAGAGGAGAGGAATATCACCTGTCAGACAGGATACAGAGACTAGTTAGAGGAGAGGAATAGTCTACCACCTGTCAGACAGGATACAGAGACTAGTTAGAGGAGAGGAATATCACCTGTCAGACAGGATACAGAGACTAGTTAGAGGAGAGGAATATCACCTGTCAGACAGGATACAGAGACTAGTTAGAGGAGAGGAATATCACCTGTCAGACAGGATACAGAGACTAGTTAGAGGAGAGGAATAGTCTACCACCTGTCAGACAGGATACAGAGACTAGTTAGAGGAGAGGAATATCACCTGTCAGACAGGATACAGAGACTAGTTAGAGGAGAGGAATGGTCTACCACCTGTCAGACAGGATACAGAGACTAGTTAGAGGAGAGGAATATCACCTGTCAGACAGGATACAGAGACTAGTTAGAGGAGAGGAATATCACCTGTCAGACAGGATACAGAGACTAGTTAGAGGAGAGGAATAGTCTACCACCTGTCAGACAGGACCAGAATAGCTCCTCAAAAAGCCTGTCGGTTACTGGAGTGAAGCCTGCTTTTGTAAGCCCAGTCATTGGTCAGCCCAGTCATTGTTCAGCCCAGTCATTGGTCAGCCCAGTCATTGGTCAGCCCAGTCATTGGTCAGCCCAGTCATTGTTCAGCCCAGTCATTGATCAGCCCAATCATTGGTCAGCCCAGTCATTGGTCAGCCCAGTCATTGTTCAGCCCAGTCATTGGTCAGCCCAGTCATTGGTCAGCCCAGTCATTGGTCAGCCCAGTCATTGTTCAGCCCAGTCATTGTTCAGCCCAGTCATTGGTCAGCCCAGTCATTGGTCAGCCCAGTCATTGGTCAGCCCAATCATTGGTCAGCCCAGTCATTGGTCAGCCCAGTCATTGGTCAGCCCAGTCATTGGTCAGCCCAGTCATTGGTCAGCCCAGTCATTGGTCAGCCCAGTCATTGCGCATCAAGTAACAATTCTAAATGCAATCGTGTGTTAAAAAGGTTGGTGGCCACGATTTAAAAATAGCTATTGTTATTTCTCAATCTCAATTCGTAAAGCACACCTCCCATACGCCATTTGGATGCAGAGGCTACAGAGCCCCACAATGGAGGTGTCATAAAACCTAGCGGTCAAACAGGGAAATGGTTCCAATTGTTTTTCCACCATTCATTTTTCCCATCTGGGATTTCAGAAACACTTAAAATAAGGGCTGTGTTTCGTGTAGGCTTACCCTGGCGTGACGTTTTGATAAACGTGTAAGTCTCTCTAGGACAAGTTGACTTTTATCAATATATACTGCTCTATTTAAAATGCTAATTACAAATCTACAAATCCCTGCAAGCTCCTGCTCGTCCACTCTAGCTGACACCTTTGTTAACAGGTATTGTGTCAATTTAAAACTTGCACAAGACAGTTCACAGAATTGTCCATTTAAATAAATGTATTCATTGCTACATTTAGCTAACATTAGATAGTTAATACAGAGATTCTTACCTTTGCCTCAATTCGGCAGTCTGGTCCAGATCATCATGGTATTTGTAGTTCTTTATGATAGTCCCATTAGCAGCTAATTAGCATTTCATGTTTGGGGGATAGATACAAGCGAATATATATTGATAAGTCACCTTGTCTGAGAGAGATTTACACGTTTATCAAAAGGTCACGCCAGGGTAAGCCTACACGAAACACAGCCCTTATTTTAAGTGTTTCTGAAATCCCCAATGGGAAAAAATGAATGGTGGAAAAATGATTGGAACCATTTCCCTATTTGACTTCTAGGTTATATGGGGTATTATGACTCATACTGTGGTACTCTATAGCCTGCCTACTATGAGCACGTCACCCACCACTTTGCAATGTGGGCTTGAGGCACTATAATGGTTTGAAACCTGAACGTTTTACTTTAGTTCAAATAATGAGGCATGTCTTCCTTGTTTCAATGTAGCCTTGAGAAAATCCATCCATAAAAATATGGAGGCAATTATTTTATAAAGACTTACTGATGCCATTAACCAGTATTTCTCTCCTGTTCTATTGGTTTTCATATGAACTTTATTTTGATGTCCAGAAGCCAAAGTCACAATCCTAGTCATATTAGCAACCCATCATAGTAGTTGCTATTAGGTTCCCCCTCTTTCTAAGTTTCTAACCCAGATGTTCATCTCTGTCACTTATGGAACCGCTCGCATTAGGTGTGCAGTTTACAGCTGTGTTTTACGCTAATTGCATTTTGGGTAAATGTTTGAAAATGACGTGTTATTATCTGCTTCGTTACAGGAGTTTCATGTTCAATAGTAGACTATAGCATTTTGACTGGAAGACAATAGGCGTGCTATTATTACATGTTTCCCATTAAGCTCTTAATGAACAATATCCAGGCCTTGTATGCACTCATAGTATCAGAGAGGAAGAGGCCAAGCAAGAGGTTTCATTCTCGCCAAAATCTATCCAAAATAAGTACAATGGTTTTATTTTCTGGCCTAAGCTTGTCTCCTGCTTTCCCGCCTTGGGACGACTCCAATTCTTTAGGGTGGAAACATAAGCATCTCGTCATTATATACCTTCTATAGCTCTGATAGTATGTTTTTGTTGGTCAGGTCTTTTTACTGTTTGAAAAAAATTTAACCGTTTTTTGACCGCTTAATGAGGGTTAATTAGTTGGCAGCAAAATGGACAGAAATATGCATCCCTTATAAGGGGTTTATATCATCACAAGAATTGTAATTGTTGGTAAGCTATTTGAGGGTTAAGGTTAGAGGCAAGGGTAGAGTTACAGTTGGTGGTGGTTACAATCACATTAGTTAGGATTACATTATTGGATCGATTGGCTGAGAGACTGATGTACTTTCTGTCCGTTGTTTTCAGATGGAGAGGTCGGAGACTGTGTGTCAGTACTGCGGTGTGAGTTATCTCATCCTCCACGACTTCCAGCTCCTCAGGGACAGGTTGGCCCAGGTGGAGACAGAGCTCCAGAACCAGAGAGGGGCCACAGAGAGAGAGAGAGCCCAGAGAGAGCTGCTGGAACTGGGCAGAGAGGAGTGGGAGAGGGCTCTGAGAGAAGAGATCCAGAGAGGGTCCACGGAGAAAGAGAAAGTCCTGAGAGAAGAACATGAAAAGAGGTTTGAAGAGAGGAGATTCCTAAATGAGGAGATAGAAAAAAGGAGTGAGGAGAGATGGAGAGTCCTGAAAGAAAAACTCCAACAGTCCAACACTCATTTGGAGGAACAGAGGGAAGACCTACATCAGCAGGAAGAGAGGTGGGTGAGAGCGAGAGAGAGAGAGAGAGAGGGAGGGAGAGAGAGCGAGAGAGAGAGAGAGAGCGAGAGAGAGAGAGAGGGGAGAGAGAGAGAGAGAGAGAGAGAGGGAGAGAGTGAGAGAGAGAGAGGGGAGAGAGAGAGAGAGAGAGAGGGAGAGAGAGCGAGAGAGAGAGAGAGAGCGAGAGAGAGAGAGAGGGGAGAGAGAGAGAGAGAGAGAGGGAGAGAGAGAGAGAGAGGGGAAGGGGAGAGAGAGAGAGAGAGAGAGGGGAGAGAGAGAGAGAGAGAGGGAGAGAGAGAGAGAGAGGGGAGAGAGAGAGAGAGAGAGAGAGAGCGAGAGAGAGAGAGAGGGGAGAGAGAGAGAGAGAGAGAGGGAGAGAGAGAGAGAGAGGGGAAGGGGAGAGAGAGAGAGAGAGAGAGGGGAGAGAGATGGAGGGGAGAGAGAGCGAGGGGAGAGCGATATTTGCAGTCTGTCTGGCAGGCCAACACACTGACCTGTTACTGTAATGCAGCCCCTTTTTGGCAGCCCGACAGATTCTGTTCCATATTTCACTCCAGAGAGAAGGAAAGAAGAGAGGAGAAAAGATTAGCCGTGAAGAAATGGCCACGTATTGTAGATTTCACAGAAGATATCTGACTTAGATTTAGATCTTGACTTAGCTGTAGGCCTGTATCTGTATCGTGCATGCATCTGTGTATCGTGCTTACATCTGTGTATCGTGCATGCATCTGTCTATCGTGCATGCATCTGTCTATCGTGCATGCATCTGTGTACCGTGCATGCATCTGTGTATCGTGCATGCATCTGTGTATCATGCATACATCTGTGTACCGTGCATGCATCTGTGTATCGTGCATGTATCTGTGTATCGTGCATGCATCTGTGTATTGTGCATACACCTGTGTATCATGCATACATCTGTGTATCGTGCATGCATCTGCGTATCGTGCATGCATCTGTGTATCGTGCATACATCTGTGTATCGTACATGCATCTGTGTATCATTGATGCATCTGTGTATCATGCATAAATCTGTGTACCGTGCATGCATCTGTGTACCGTGCATGCTTCTGTGTATCGTGCATGTGTGTGTGTTTATCTAATGTCTAGGCCTAGGCTATGTCTCTATGACTATGGTATGAGCATGTCTGAGTGCATTTGAATGTGTGTTCTTGTGTTTTCTATCCCTAGTGTGAAAGCATATTTAATAATAAGTTCTATGCCTCCTATTACCTCCGAGTCACGTTGATGGGCCTAACCCATGCACACCATTATGTCTCACTCTCTCTCTATCTCTGTGACGCTAGCAAGCATCTCAGTGTAATTATAGATTTACTGGATATCTCAATAGAATATATTTTTCACGCCATCGCCTTTCACATCCCCATTCTAGAAATAGGGAGGGATGGCAGTTATAGAAACAGAGGGTGGGAGAGTGTCTATTATAGAAATAGAGAGTGGGAGAGTAGCCTATCTATTATAGAAATAGAGAGTGGGAGAGGAGCCTATCTATTATAGAAATAGAGGGCTTGAGACATGACCAGAGCTGAGAAACTGTGTCTGTGTGGTACCTGCTATTTCCTTCTGCTCTGATGAACAGTTTCAGTTTGCCATAGTTACCAGCCCACCTGCAGGTGAACAAGTAAATCTGACTCAGACAAGCAAAAAGTGGTGGATGGAAAGACGGAAAGAGAAAGCGATGTGACAGGAAATAAGGTCGAAAGAGGATGAGCGTCGGACAGATGAGAGCAAGCGAGAGAGAGAGAGATAGAGAGAGAGAGACAGAGAGAGAAAGAGAGAAAGAGAGAAAGAGAGAGAGAGACTGAGAGAGAGAGAGGAAGAGGAAGAGAGAGCTAAAGAGAGCTAGAGAGAGAGAGAGAGGGAGAGGGAGAGAGAAAGAGAGACAGAGAGAGAGAGAAGAGAGAGAGAGAGCAACAGAGAGAGAGAGAGAGAGAGAGACAGAGAGAGAAATAGAGAGAGAGAGACAGAGAGAAAGAGAGAGACATAGAGAGAAAGACAGAGAAAGAGAAAGAGACAGAGAAAGAGACAGAGAGAGAGACAGAGAGAGACATATAGCTCATCTCTTGGCAGTAGTACTGTAGACTACTTTATCACTGACCTCAACCCAGAGTCTCTCAGAGCATTCACAGTCAGCCCACTGACACCTCTATCAGATCACAGGAAATCACAGTCTACTTATACAGAGCAGTACTCAATCATGAGGCATCAAAGCCAAAGGAATTGAATAATATTAAGAAATGCTATAGATGGAAGGAATGTAGTGTGGAAACCTGCCAAAAACCAATTAGGCAACAACAAATTCAATCCCTTTCAGACAACTTCCTGGAGAAAATGTTCCACTGTAATAGTGAAGGTGTAAACTTGGCAGTAGAAAACCTAAACAGTATATTTGACCTCTCAGCTTCCCTATCAAATCTAAAAAATATCAAACAGAAAACCGACGAAAATTAACAACAAAGACAAATGGTTTGATGAAGAATGAAAAAAACCTAAGAAAGAAAGAAATTGAGATACCTAACCAACCAAAAACATAGAGACCCAGAAAACCTGAGTCTACACTGTCACTATGGTGAATCAATAAAACAATACAGAATAATACTATGAAAAAAGAAGGAACAGCACACAACAGCACACACCTAGAGCACACAAAAAACTATACATACCTCGGCCTAATTATCAGCGCCACAGGTAACTTCCACAAACCTGAGAGACAAGGCAAGAAGGGGCTTCTATGCCATCAGAAGGAACATAAAATTTAACATAACAATTAGGATCTCGCTAAAAATACTTGAATCAGTTATAGAACCCATTGTCCTTTATGGTTGTGTGGTCTGGGGTCCGCTCACCAACCAAGATTTCACAAATTTCACAAACACCAAATTGAGACATGCAGAATTCTGCAAGAATATCCTCAGTGTACTACGTAAAACACCAAATAATGCATGCAGAGCAGAATTAGGCCGATACCCTTTAATTATCAAAATCCAGAAAAGAACCGTTAAATTCTACAACCACCTAAAAGGAAGCGATTCCCAAACCTTCCATAACAAAGCCATCACCTACAGAGAGATGAACCTGGAGAAGAGTCCCCTAAGCAAGCTGGTCCTGGGGCTCTGTTCACAAACACAAACAGACCCCACAGAGCCCCAGGACAGCAACACAATTAGACCCAACCAAATCATGAGTAAACTAAAAGATAATTACTTGACACATTGGAAAGAATTTACAAAAAAATAGAAAACAAAAAGATTAATTAACAAAAAAACAGCAATCTAGAATGCTATTTGGCTCTAAAAAGAGAGTACACATTGGCAGAATACCTGACCACTGTGACTGACCCAAACTTAAGGAAAGCTTTGACTATGTACAGACTCAGTGAGCATAGCCTTGCTTTTGAGAAATGCCGCCATAGGCAGACCTGGCTCTCAAGAGAAGACAGGCTATGTGCACACTGCCCACAAAATGAGGTGGAAACTGAGCTGCACTTCCTAACTTCCTGCGAAATGTATGACCATATTAGAGACACATATCTCCCTCAGATTACACAGATCACAAAGGTTTCTAAAACAAATCCAATTTTGATGAACTCCCATATCTACTGGGTGAAATACCACAGTGTGCCATCACAGCAGCAAGATGTGTGACCTGTTGCCACAAGAAGAAGGTCAACCAGTGAAGAACAACACCATTGTAAATTTAACCCATATTTATGTTTATTTATTTTCCCTTTTGTACATTAACCATTTGCACATCGTTACAACACTGTATATGTACATAATATGACATTGGAAACCTCTTTATTCTATTGGAACTTCTGTGAGTGTAACGTTTACTGTTCATTTGTATAGTTTTTTTCTCACTTTTGTTTATTATCTACTTCACTTGCTTTGGCAATGTTAACATATGTTTCCCATGCCAATAAAGCCCTTCAATTGAAATTGAATTGAAATTGAGAGAGAGAGAGCGAGAGAGAGAGAGCGAGAGAGAGAAAGCGAGAGAGAGAGAGAGAGAGAGAGAGAGAGAGAGAGAGAGAGAGAGAGAGAGAGAGAGAGAGAGAGAGAGAGAAGTGTCATGCATGAGTTGCGTGATCAGGTTTCTTACTTCTGCTTTTTTTTGGTGAACTCTGACTGTAGATAATATTACTATAGGAGTTATAAAACGGTCGTTAAGACACTAACAGCTTACAGACGGTAGGCAATTAAGGTCACAGTTATGAAAACTTAGGACTCTAAAGAGGCCTTTCTACTGACTCTGAAAAACACAAAATGTGATCTACAGTCACAGTTCAAGAAGTAGGAAGCTGATGAGCTGGGACTGTAGATAATATGACGATAGGAGTTATGGGAGCAGGAAGCTGATGAACTGTGACTACATCATATTACTATCGGCGTTATCGGGGCAGGAAGTTGATGAACTGTGACTAGATCATATTACTATAGGAGTTATAGGAGCAGGAGGCTGATGAACTCTGACTGTGAGATCATTTTAATATTTGGTAATTGGTATTTTATTAGGATCCCCATTAGCTGTTGCTAAAGCAGCAGCTACTCTTCCTGGGGTCCACACAAAACACAAAACATAATACAGAATTACATAATACAGAACATCAATAGTGTAACGGTTCTCGTGGGCTGAAGGAAGAGTGGACCAAGGTGCAGCGTTTAAAGTGTTCAAAAAGCGTTTAAAGTGTTAAAACAAAAAAAGATCTAACAAAAACAACAAACAGGAGAACGAAAGCGGAACAGTTCTGTCTGGTGCAGAAACACAAAACAGAAAACAACTACCCACAAAACACAGGTGGGAAAAGGCTACCTAAGTATGGTTCTCAATCAGAGACAACGATAGACAGCTGCCTCTGATTGAGAACCACACCAGGCCAAACACATAGAAATAGACAACATAGAACAAAAACATAGAATGCCCACCCCAACTCATGCCCTGACCAAACCAAAATAGAGACATAAAAAGGATCTCTAAGGTCAGGGCGTGACAAATAGACAAGAACAGCTCAAGGACAGAACTACATCCATTTTTTAAAAGGCACATGTAGCCTACATATCAATGCATAGACACAAACTATCTAATAGGTCCAATAGGGGAGAGGAGTTGTGCCACGGGGTGTTGCTTTATCTGTTTTTTTAAACCAGGTTTGCTGTTTATTGGATAAATTTGAGATGGAGTGGAGTTCCATGCAATAATGTCTCTATATAATACTATACGCTTTCTTGGATTTGTTCTGGATTTGGGGACTGTGAAAATACCCCTGGTGGCATGTCTGGTGGGATAAGTGTGTCAGAGCTGTGTGTAAGTTGACTATGGAAACAATTTGGGATTTTCAACACATTAATGTTTCTTATAAAAAGAAGAAGTGATGCAGTCAGTCTCTCCTCAACTCTTAGTCAAGAGAGACTGGCATGCATAGTATTTATATCAACCCTCTGATTACAATGAAGAGCAAGACGTGTCGCTCTGTTCTGGACCAGCTGCATCTTAACTAGGTCTTTCCTTGCGGCACTCGACCACACGACTGGACAATAATCAAGATAAAACTAGAGCCTGCAGGACTTGCTTTTTGGAGTGTGGTGTCATCTCTTTATTACAGACAGACCTCTCCCCATCTTTACAACCGTTGAATCTATATGTTTTGACCATGACAGTTTACAATCTAAGGTAACGCCAAGCAATTTAGTTGCCTCAACTTGTTCAACAGCCACACCACTTATTACCCGATTCAGCTGAGGTCTAGATCTTAGGGAATGATTTGTACCAAATACAATGCTCTTAGTTTTACAGATGTTCAGGAGTTATGGAAGCAGGAAGCGGGTGAACTGTGACTGTAGATCATATTCCTATAGGTGTTATAGAAGCAGGAAGCTGATGAACTGTGACTGTAGATCATATTCCTATAGGTGGTATAGAAGCAGGAAGTTGATGAACTGTGACTGTAGATCATATTCCTATAGGTGTTATAGAAGCAGGAAGCTGATTAACTGTGACTGTAGATCATATTCCTATAGGTGTTATAGAAGCAGGAAGCTGATGAACTGTGACTGTAGATCATATTCCTATAGGTGTTATAGAAGCAGGAAGCTGATGAACTGTGACTGTAGATCATATTCCTATAGGTGTTATAGAAGCAGGAAGCTGATGAACTCTGACTGTAGATCATATTCCTATAGGTGGTATAGAAGCAGGAAGTTGATGAACTGTGACTGTAGATCATATTCCTATAGGTGTTATAGAAGCAGGAAGCTGATTAACTGTGACTGTAGATCATATTCCTATAGGTGTTATAGAAGCAGGAAGCTGATGAACTGTGACTGTAGATCATATTCCTATAGGTGTTATAGAAGCAGGAAGCTGATGAACTGTGACTGTAGATCATATTCCTATAGGTGTTATAGAAGCAGGAAGCTGATGAACTGTGACTGTAAGATCATATTCCTATAGGTGTTATAGAAGCAGGAAGCTGATTAACTGTGACTGTAGATCATATTCCTATAGGTGTTATAGAAGCAGGAAGCTGATGATGTCATGTTTTGTCTTTGATCATGTCTTGTCCCTGTGCTTCCCTCTGCTGGTCTTATTAGGTTCTTTCTCTTTCTCTCTCTCTATCGTTCCGTTCCTGCTCCCAGCTGTTTCTCATTCTCCCTACGACCTCATTTACTCTTTCACACCTGTCCCCTGTTTTGCCCTCTGATTAGAGTCCCTATTTCTTCCTCTGTTTTCCGCTCCTGTCCTTGTCGGATTCTTGTTTGATGTTTGCTGTTCCTGTGTCCTTGTTTCGCCCTGTCGTGTTCTTTGCCTTCTTCAGATGCTGCGTGTGAGCAGGTGTCTATGTCAGCTACGGCCAGTGCCTTCCCGAAGCGACCTGCAGTCTGTGGTCGCGTCTCCAGGCGTTCCTCTCTATTGACGAGAGGATTTCAGTTTCCTGTTTTGGATTACCATTGATTATATCCAGGAGAATCATTATTTGTTTAATACTGGAATAAAGACTCTGTTACTATTACGTCGCTTTTGGGTCCTCATTCATCAGCATAACAGAAGAATCCGACCAAGATGGACCCAGCGACTATGGATTCTCTCAACACTGCCGTCGAGTTCCAGGGAGCAATGCTCGGCAGACACGAGCAGGAATTGTTTGCTGCTCGTCATGCCGTTGAGACCCTGGCCGCTCAGGTCTCCGATCTCTCTGGACAGTTTCAGAGTCTTCGTCTCGTGCCACCAGCTACTTCCTGGTCTTCCGAGTCTCCGGAACCTAGGGTTAATAACCCACCATGTTACTCTGGGCAGCCCACTGAGTGTCGCTCCTTTCTCACCCAGTGTGATATTGTGTTCTCTCTCCAGCCCAACACGTACTCAAGAGAGAGAGCTCGGATCGCTTACGTCATATCACTCCTTACTGGTCGGGCTCGGGAGTGGGGCACAGCTATCTGGGAGGCAAGGGCTGAGTGTTCTAACGATTATCAGAACTTTAAAGAGGAGATGATACGGGTTTTTGATCGTTCAGTTTTTGGGAAGGAGGCTTCCAGGGCCCTGGCTTCCCTATGTCAAGGTGATCGATCCATAACGGATTACTCTATAGAGTTTCGCACTCTTGCTGCCTCCAGTGACTGGAACGAGCCGGCGTTGCTCGCTCGTTTTCTGGAGGGACTTCACGCTGAGGTTAAGGATGAGATTCTCTCCCGGGAGGTTCCTTCCAGCGTGGACTCTTTGATTGCACTCGCCATCCGCATAGAACGACGGATAGATCTTCGTCATCGAGCTCGTGGAAGAGAGCTCGCGTTAACGGTGCTTCCCCTCTCCGCATCTCAACCATCTCCTCCCACCGGCTCAGAGACTGAGCCCATGCAGCTGGGAGGTATTCGCATCTCGACTAAGGAGAGGGAACGGAGAATCACCAACCGCCTTTGCCTCTATTGCGGTTCTGCTGGACATTTTGTCATGTCATGTCCAGTAAAAGCCAGAGCTCATCAGTAAGCGGAGGGCTACTGGTGAGCGCTACTACTCAGGTCTCTCCATCAAGATCCTGTACTACCTTGTCGGTCCATCTACGCTGGACCGGTTCGGCTGCTTCCTGCAGTGCCTTGATAGACTCAGGGGCTGAGGGTTGTTTTATGGACGAAGCATGGGCTCGGAAACATGACATTCCTCTCAGACAGTTAGGGAAGCCCACGCCCATGTTCGCCTTAGATGGTAGTCTTCTCCCCAGTATCAGATGTGAGACACTACCTTTAACCCTCACAGTATCTGGTAACCACAGTGAGACCATTTCCTTTTTGATTTTTCGTTCACCTTTTACACCTGTTGTTTTGGGTCATCCCTGGCTAGTATGTCATAATCCTTCTATTAATTGGTCTAGTAATTCTATCCTATCTTGGAACGTTTCTTGTCATGTGAAGTGTTTAATGTCTGCTATCCCTCCTGTGTCTTCTGTCCCCTCTACTCAGGAGGAACCTGGTGATTTGACAGGAGTGCCGGAGGAATATCATGATCTGCGCACGGTCTTCAGTCGGTCCAGAGCCAGCTCCCTTCCTCCTCACCGGTCGTATGATTGTTGTATTGATCTCCTTCCGGGGACCACTCCCCCTCGGGGTAGACTATACTCTCTGTCGGCTCCCGAACGTAAGGCTCTCGAGGATTATCTGTCTGTTTCTCTCGACGCCGGTACCGTGGTGCCTTCTTCCTCTCCCGCCGGAGCGGGATTTTTCTTTGTTAAGAAGAAGGACGGTACTCTGCGCCCCTGCGTGGATTATCGAGGGCTGAATGACATAACGGTTAAGAATCGTTATCCGCTTCCCCTTATGTCGTCAGCCTTCGAGATTTTGCAGGGAGCCAGGTGCTTTACTAAGTTGGACCTTCGTAACGCTTACCATCTCGTACGCATCAGAGAGGGGGACGAGTGGAAAACGGCGTTTAACACTCCGTTAGGGCATTTTGAATACCGGGTTCTGCCGTTCGGTCTCGCTAATGCTCCAGCTGTCTTTCAGGCATTAGTTAATGATGTACTGAGAGACATGCTGAACATTTTTGTTTTCGTTTACCTTGACGATATCCTGATTTTTTCACCGTCACTCGAGATTCATGTTCAGCACGTTCGACGTGTACTCCAGCGCCTTTTAGAGAATTGTCTCTACGTGAAGGCTGAGAAGTGCGCCTTTCATGTCTCCTCTGTCACTTTTCTCGGTTCTGTTATTTCCGCTGAAGGCATTCAGATGGATCCCGCTAAGGTCCAGGCTGTCAGCGATTGGCCCGTCCCTAAGTCACGTGTCGAGTTGCAGCGCTTTCTCGGTTTCGCTAATTTCTATCGGCGTTTCATTCGTAATTTCGGTCAAGTGGCTGCCCCTCTCACAGCTCTGACTTCTGTCAAGACTTGCTTTAAGTGGTCCGGTTCCGCCCAGGGAGCTTTTGATCTCCTCAAGAAGCGTTTTACATCCGCCCCTATCCTTGTTACTCCTGACGTCACTAAACAATTCATTGTCGAGGTTGACGCTTCAGAGGTGGGCGTGGGAGCCATTCTGTCTCAGCGCTTCCAGTCTGACGATAAGGTCCATCCTTGCGCTTACTTTTCTCATCGCCTGTCGCCATCGGAACGCAACTATGATGTGGGTAACCGCGAACTGCTCGCCATCCGCTTAGCCATAGGCGAATGGCGACAGTGGTTGGAGGGGGCGACCGTCCCTTTTGTCGTTTGGACTGACCATAAGAACCTTGAGTACATCCGTTCGGCCAAACGACTTAATGCACGTCAAGCTCGTTGGGCGTTGTTTTTCGCTCGTTTCGAGTTCGTGATTTCCTATCGTCCGGGAAATAAGAACACCAAGCCTGATGCCTTATCCCGTCTCTTTAGTTCTTCTGTGGCTTCTACCGACCCCGAGGGGATTCTCCCTGAAGGGCGTGTTGTCGGGTTGACTGTCTGGGGAATTGAGAGACAGGTAAAGCAAGCACTCACTCACACTGCGTCGCCGCGCGCTTGTCCTAGTAACCTTCTGTTCGTTCCTGTCTCTACTCGTCTGGCTGTTCTTCAGTGGGCTCACTCTGCCAAGTTAGCTGGCCACCCCGGCGTTCGGGGTACGCTTGCTTCTATTCGCCAGCGGTTTTGGTGGCCTACTCAGGAGCGGGACACGCGTCGTTTCGTGGCTGCTTGTTCGGACTGCGCGCAGACTAAGTCAGGTAACTCTCCTCCTGCCGGTCGTCTCAGACCGCTTCCCATTCCTTCTCGACCATGGTCTCACATCGCCTTAGACTTTATTACCGGTCTGCCTTCGTCTGCGGGGAAGACTGTGATTCTTACGGTTATCGATAGGTTCTCTAAGGCGGCACATTTCATTCCCCTCGCTAAGCTTCCTTCCGCTAAGGAGACGGCACAAATCATCATTGAGAATGTGTTCAGAATTCATGGCCTCCCGTTAGACGCCGTTTCAGACAGAGGTCCGCAATTCACGTCACAGTTTTGGAGGGAGTTCTGTCGTTTGATTGGTGCTTCCGTCAGTCTCTCTTCCGGGTTTCATCCCCAGTCTAACGGTCAAGCAGAAAGGGCCAATCAGTCGATTGGTCGCATTTTACGCAGCCTTTCGTTTCGAAACCCTGCGTCTTGGGCAGAACAGCTCCCCTGGGCTGAGTACGCTCACAACTCGCTTCCTTCGTCTGCTACCGGGCTGTCCCCGTTTCAGAGTAGTCTTGGCTACCAGCCTCCTCTGTTTTCGTCCCAGCTCGCCGAGTCCAGCGTTCCCTCCGCTCAGGCTTTTGTCCAACGTTGTGAGCGCACCTGGAGGAGGGTCAGGTCTGCACTTTGCCGTTACAGGGCGCAGACTGTGAGAGCCGCCAATAAACGTAGGATTAAGAGTCCTAGGTATTGTCGCGGTCAGAGAGTGTGGCTTTCCACTCGTAACCTTCCCCTTACGACAGCTTCTCGCAAGTTGACTCCGCGGTTCATTGGTCCGTTCCGTGTCTCTCAGGTCGTCAATCCTGTCGCTGTGCGACTGCTTCTTCCGCAACATCTTCGTCGCGTCCACCCTGTCTTCCATGTCTCCTGTGTCAAGCCTTTTCTTCGCGCCCCCGTTCGTCTTCCCTCCCCCCCCCCCGTCCTTGTCGAGGGCGCTCCTATTTACAAGGTACGGAAGATCATGGACATGCGTTCTCGGGGACGTGGTCACCAGTACTTAGTGGATTGGGAGGGTTACGGTCCTGAGGAGAGGAGTTGGGTTCCATCTCGGGACGTGCTGGACCGTTCGTTGATTGATGATTTCCTTCGTTGCCGCCAGGGTTCCTCCTCGAGTGCGCCAGGAGGCGCTCGGTGAGTGGGGGGGTACTGTCATGTTTTGTCTTTGATCATGTCTTGTCCCTGTGCTTCCCTCTGCTGGTCTTATTAGGTTCTTTCTCTTTCTCTCTCTCTATCGTTCCGTTCCTGCTCCCAGCTGTTTCTCATTCTCCCTACGACCTCATTTACTCTTTCACACCTGTCCCCTGTTTTGCCCTCTGATTAGAGTCCCTATTTCTTCCTCTGTTTTCCGCTCCTGTCCTTGTCGGATTCTTGTTTGATGTTTGCTGTTCCTGTGTCCTTGTTTCGCCCTGTCGTGTTCTTTGCCTTCTTCAGATGCTGCGTGTGAGCAGGTGTCTATGTCAGCTACGGCCAGTGCCTTCCCGAAGCGACCTGCAGTCTGTGGTCGCGTCTCCAGGCGTTCCTCTCTATTGACGAGAGGATTTCAGTTTCCTGTTTTGGATTACCATTGATTATATCCAGGAGAATCATTATTTGTTTAATACTGGAATAAAGACTCTGTTACTATTACGTCGCTTTTGGGTCCTCATTCATCAGCATAACAGATGAACTCTGACTGTAGATCATATTCCTATAGGTGGTATAGAAGCAGGAAGCTGATGAACTGTGACTGTAGATCATATTCCTATAGGTGTTATAGAAGCAGGAAGCTGATGAACTCTGACTGTAGATCATATTCCTATAGGTGGTATAGAAGCAGGAAGCTGATGAACTGTGACTGTAGATCATATTCCTATAGGTGTTATAGAAGCAGGAAGCTGATGAACTGTGACTGTAGATCATATTCCTATAGGTGTTATAGAAGCAGGAAGCTGATGAACTGTGACTGTAGATCATATTCCTATAGGTGTTATAGAAGCAGGAAGTTGATGAACTGTGACTGTAGATCATATTCCTATAGGTGTTATAGAAGCAGGAAGTTGATGAACTCTGACTGTAGATCATATTCCTATAGGTGTTATAGAAGCAGGAAGCTGATGAACTGTGACTGTAAGATCATATTGCTGTGGTACTGCTGTGGAGCTGCTGTTCACAGTGTTACTGCTGGCAAAGTGTGTTTCTGGGCCAGCCAGCACCAGTGGTTGTATTTGCGTTTTTTAAGGTGGCTGGTGTGAGTGTGTGTGTTGTGGCAGGTGCCTGTGTGAGTGTGTGTGTTGTGGCAGGTGCCTGTGTGTGTGTGTGTGTGTGTGTGTGTGTGTGTGTGTGTGTGTGTGTGTGTGTGTGTGTGTGTGTGTGTGTGTGTGTGTGTGTGTGTGTGAGTTTCGATGTGGGAATGATTGTCAATTCCTCTTTGCTTTTACTACATTGTTGATACAGTGAGTCTCTTTTGCAAACGTTTCTGTGAACCTGGGTGTGTGTGTGTGTGTGTTTGTGTGTGTGTGTGTGTGTGTGTGTGGGACTCCTGCGTGTGAAGCACATGTGGTGCGGGTGTGTGAGGAGGCACGCTATGCATTCACAGCTGTCACACCAGGAAGTGGCAGTGGAGGGAGGGGGAGGACGGACGGACGGACGGGGGGGGGGGTTCAATGAGCTCCTCACGCATACTACAGCCAGACTGTTGTGTTAGAGGGCATGTTTCTCACACACACACAGAGCACACTGACACACACATCATAACCATAGGCAATGCAATAAATAATGGGGAACACTTTAAATCAGTCTGTTG
This sequence comes from Salvelinus alpinus, assembly GCF_045679555.1. Classification (NCBI taxonomy): domain Eukaryota; kingdom Metazoa; phylum Chordata; class Actinopteri; order Salmoniformes; family Salmonidae; genus Salvelinus; species Salvelinus alpinus. The sequence continues at coordinate 44,585,134 of NC_092106.1, read as the reverse complement.
TCACCCAACGCTACGGGGGCTGAACCACTCACTGGACCCAGACACCATCAAATGATCTCCTGTCCTCTGCACCCATTAGCTCCATTATTGATTGACAGTTAATTCCTAGCCTGGGGCTGTGGTCAGACTCTCTCTCTCTCTCTCTTTCTCTCTCTCTCTCTCTCTCTCTCTCTCTGTCTTTATCCCTCTCTCTCGCTCTCTCTCTCTCTCTCTCTCTCTCTCTCTCTCTCTCTCTCTCTCTCTCTCTCTCTCTCTCTCTCTCTCTCTCTCTCTCTCTCTCTCTCTCTCTCTGTCTTTATCCCTCTCTCTCGCTCTCTCTCTCTCTCTCTCTCTCTCTCTCTCTCTCTCTCTCTCTCTCTCTCTCTCTCTCTCTCTCTCTCTCTCTCTCTCTCTCTCTCTCTCTCTCTCTCTCTCTCTCTCTCTCTCTCTCTCTCTCTCTCTCTCTCTCTCTCTCTCACACACACTCTGTCTATCTCTCTCTCTGTATTGTCATGTGTATTTGTGTGTGTATGTCTGTATGTGTACGTGTGTGTGTGTGTGTGTGTGTGTGCATGTGCGTAGGCTTATACCGTGCTATGTAATTAATAGCCTACACGCCCCTGGTGAAATGCCTCAGGGGTTAGCCTAATCCACCATCTAGGAGATTAGAAATGGTACGTTTAGAGCCTGGGGGCACACTGAGGTCAAATAGGGTCAAAGGTCAACCAGGCAACCTAATGAGGCCTGATATGACCTGCTATGATGATGTGTTAGGGGTCAATATTTACTGAAAGAAGGATTTTCTCTTCTAAAATCAACACTCCTACTCTCTTCCTGTACTCACACACTCTATCTCACCCACACCTTCACTCTCTCCTAATCACTTATCCTGCAATTTAACAGTACTCAGCGCAGGACTTTAGCTGCAATTTATCGGCATTGGAGAGATTAACAGGAGGGAGGGAGGGAGGCAGGGAGTGCTTCCAAGAACTGAGGGAGGGAGGGAGGGAGTGCCTCCAAGAACTGAGGGATGGAGGGAGGGAGGGAGGGAGGGAGAAGAAGGTGCTGCTTGCTGTTCTGAATGACTGACTGACTGACTGACTGACTGCACAGTGGGTGTATGACTGTTTGTCAGAAGAAATGCTCTTATGATTGTTGTGCCTCCCTGAACTGTGCTCATCTAAATACACAAACACTAATGTACCATCCTTTTCCATTTCCGCCTGCAGAAAATAACATGTATAGTTAGTAGCCTGTTGTAATATCTTCTCCAATATATAACGTCTAGTTAGTAGCCTGTTGTAATATCTTCTCCAATATATAATGTCTAGTTAGTAGCCTGTTGTAATATCTTCTCCAATATATAATGTCTAGTTAGTAGCCTGTTGTAATATCTTCTCCAATATATAATGTCTAGTTAGTAGCCTGTTGTAATATCTTCTCCAATATATAATGTCTAGTTAGTAGCCTGTTGTAATATCTTCTCCAATATATAATGTCTAGTTAGTAGCCTGTTGTAATATCTTCTCCAATATATAATGTCTAGTTAGTAGCCTGTTGTAATATCTTCTCCAATATATAACGTATAGTTAGTAGCCTGTTGTAATATCTTCTCCAATATATAATGTCTAGTTAGTAGCCTGTTGTAATATCTTCTCCAATATATAACGTATAGTTAGTAGCCTGTTGTAATATCTTCTCCAATATATAATGTCTAGTTAGTAGCCTGTTGTAATATCTTCTCCAATATATAACGTCTAGTTAGTAGCCTGTTGTAATATCTTCTCCAATATATAACGTCTAGTTAGTAGCCTGTTGTAATATCTTCTCCAATATATAATGTCTAGTTAGTAGCCTGTTGTAATATCTTCTCCAATATATAATGTCTAGTTAGTAGCCTGTTGTAATATCTTCTCCAATATATAATGTCTAGTTAGTAGCCTGTTGTAATATCTTCTCCAATATATAACGTATAGTTAGTAGCCTGTTGTAATATCTTCTCCAATATATAATGTCTAGTTAGTAGCCTGTTGTAATATCTTCTCCAATATATAACGTATAGTTAGTAGCTTGCTGTAATATCTTCTCCAATATATAATGTCTAGTTAGTAGCCTGTTGTAATATCTTCTCCAATATATAACGTCTAGTTAGTAGCCTGTTGTAATATCTTCTCCAATATATAACGTCTAGTTAGTAGCCTGCTGTAATATCTTCTCCAATATATAACGTCTAGTTAGTAGCCTGTTGTAATATCTTCTCCAATATATAACGTCTAGTTAGTAGCCTGTTGTAATATCTTCTCCAATATATAATGTCTAGTTAGTAGCCTGTTGTAATATCTTCTCCAATATATAATGTCTAGTTAGTAGCCTGTTGTAATATCTTCTCCAATATATAACGTCTAGTTAGTAGCCTGTTGTAATATCTTCTCCAATATATAACGTCTAGTTAGTAGCCTGCTGTAATATCTTCTCCAATATATAATGTCTAGTTAGTAGCCTGCTGTAATATCTTCTCCAATATATAACGTCTAGTTAGTAGCCTGTTGTAATATCTTCTCCAATATATAACGTCTAGTTAGTAGCCTGTTGTAATATCTTCTCCAATATATAACGTCTAGTTAGTAGCCTGTTGTAATATCTTCTCCAATATATAACGTCTAGTTAGTAGCCTGCTGTAATATCTTCTCCAATATATAACGTCTAGTTAGTAGCCTGCTGTAATATCTTCTCCAATATATAACGTCTAGTTAGTAGCCTGTTGTAATATCTTCTCCAATATATAACGTCTAGTTAGTAGCCTGCTGTAATATCTTCTCCTATATATAACGTCTAGTTAGTAGCCTGTTGTAATATCTTCTCCAATATATAACGTATAGTTAGTAGCCTGCTGTAATATCTTCTCCAATATATAACGTCTAGTTAGTAGCCTGCTGTAATATCTTCTCCAATATATAACGTCTAGTTAGTAGCCTGTTGTAATATCTTCTCCAATATATAATGTCTAGTTAGTAGCCTGTTGTAATATCTTCTCCAATATATAACGTCTAGTTAGTAGCCTGCTGTAATATCTTCTCCTATATATAACGTCTAGTTAGTAGCCTGCTGTAATATCTTCTCCAATATACAACGTCTAGTTAGTAGCCTGCTGTAATATCTTCTCCAATATATAATGTCTAGTTAGTAGCCTGTTGTAATATCTTCTCCAATATATAACGTCTAGTTAGTAGCCTGTTGTAATATCTTCTCCAATATATAACGTCTAGTTAGTAGCCTGTTGTAATATCTTCTCCAATATATAACGTCTAGTTAGTAGCCTGCTGTAATATCTTCTCCAATATATCAGAGTGAAACATAGGCTGTGGTTAGGGCTGCATTAGAGAGACCTACACACAAACACCCACATACACACACCTGTGGTGAGGGGAATAGATGGTATGGTAAAGGAGGGGTAGATGGCATGGTAAAGGAGGGTAGATGGTATGGTAAAGGAGGGGTAGATGGCATGGTAAAGGAGGGTAGATGGTATGGTAAAGGAGGGGTAGATGGTATGGTAAAGGAGGGGTAGATGGTAAGGTAAAGGAGGGGTAGATGGTATGGGAAAGGAGGGTAGATGGTATGGTAAAGGAGGGGTAGATGGTATGGTAAAGGAGGGGTAGATGGTAAGGTAAAGGAGAGGTAGATGGTATGGTAAAGGAGGGGTAGATGGTATGGTAAAGGAGGGGTAGATGGTATGGTAAAGGAGGGGTAGATGGCATGGTAAAGAAGGGGTAGATGGTAAGGTAAAGGAGGGGTAGATGGTATGGTAAAGGAGGGGTAGATGGTAAGGTAAAGGAGGGGTAGATGGCATGGTAAAGGAGGGGTAGATGGTAAGGTAAAGGAGGGGTAGATGGTATGGTAAAGGAGGGGTAGATGTTATGGTAAAGGAGGGTAGCTGGTAAGGTAAAGGAGGGGTAGATGGTAAGGTAAAGGAGAGGTAGATGGTATGGTAAAGGAGGGGTAGATGGTATGGTAAAGGAGGGGTAGATGGTATGGTAAAGGAGGGGTAGATGGCATGGTAAAGGAGGGTAGATGGTATGGTAAAGGAGGGGTAGATGTTATGGTAAAGGAGGGTAGATGGTATGGTAAAGGAGGGGTAGATGTTATGGTAAAGGAGGGTAGATGGTATGGTGAAGGAGGGGTAGATGGTATGGTAAAGGAGGGTAGATGGTATGGTAAAGGAGGGGTAGATGGTATGGTAAAGGAGGGGTAGATGGTAGGGTAAAGGAGAGGTAGATGGTATGGTAAAGGAGGGGTAGATGGTATGGTAAAGGAGGGGTAGATGGTAAGGTAAAGGAGGGGTAGATGGTATGGTAAAGGAGGGGTAGATGGTAAGGTAAAGGAGGGGTAGATGGCATGGTAAAGGAGGGGTAGATGGTAAGGTAAAGGAGGGGTAGATGGCATGGTAAAGGAGGGGTAGATGGTAAGGTAAAGGAGGGGTAGATGGTATGGTAAAGGAGGGGTAGATGTTATGGTAAAGGAGGGTAGCTGGTAAGGTAAAGGAGGGGTAGATGGTATGGTAAAGGAGGGGTAGATGGTATGGTAAAGGAGGGGTAGATGGCATGGTAAAGGAGGGGTAGATTGTATGGTAAAGGAGGGGTAGATGTTATGGTAAAGGAGGGTAGATGGTATGGTAAAGGAGGGGTAGATGGTATGGTAAAGGAGGGGTAGATTGTATGGTAAAGGAGGGTTAGATGTTATGGTAAAGGAGGGTAGATGGTATGGTGAAGGAGGGGTAGATGGTATGGTAAAGGAGGGGTAGATGGTATGGTAAAGGAGGGTAGATGGTATGGTAAAGGAGGGGTAGATGGTATGGTAAAGGGGGGGCAGATTGTAAGGTAAAGGAGAGGTAGATGGTATGGTAAAGGAGGGGCAGATTGTATGACAAATTGACATTCACAGCCATTCATTCTAGGGAAGCACTTACATCTATATTCCATTTACCATTGTGGTTATATATTCAGTTCATGTTACCTATAGTAACCACACAAACAATACAACAATCAGCATTGTTCTGGCACAAATGTATGTACGTGTGTGTGTGTGTGTGTGTGTGTGTGTGTGTGTGTGTGTGTGTGTGTGTGTGTGTGTGTGTGTGTGTGTGTGTGTGTGTGTGTGTGTGTGTGTGTGTGTGTGTGTGTGTGTGTGTGTGTGTGTGTGTGTGTATGTGTGTGTGTGTGTGTGTGTGTGGTAACTCTCAGTCAGATCTACTCTGGAGTTACAGAGTCAGCCTTTCTTCAAAGACATTATGCATGCGAGTCATTATGTCTGTCCCATTGGGAGCATTACGATACATATCAAATAAATACAGGAATACACTACAATACACACGGTGTATACCCACGGTGTATACCCACGGTGTATACCCACGGTGTATACCCACGGTGTATACCCACGGTGTATACCCACGGTGTATACCCACGGTGCATACCCACGGTGTATACCCACGGTGTATACCCACGGTGTATACCCACGGTGCGTGTACAGTCAGGGAGTGTATAATGAGTGAGTCTGCGTTTTATTACAGTGGATGTTTTTGAAAAGCTGACCGGCTCAGTGCACCATCTGGAGTCATGACAACAACAACAACAACAGTAGCACTATTACAGCCCCCTCTGCCAACACGCACGCACACACGCACGCACGCACGCACACACACACACACACACACACACACACATGCTATCCTCCCTGTCACAAAAACACACTTGTATAAACACATGTGTGTGAGTTTTGTATTCAAATACATGCTGGAGGGTAAACTGCCTTTCATGTCTCTGGGCTTTGAGACTAATGAGGACTGCAAAGATGTGATATCAGTTTGTGTGTGTGTGTGTGTGTGTGTGTGTGTGTGTGTGTGTGTGTGTGTGTGTGTGTGTGTGTGTGTGTGTGTGTGTGTGTGTGTGTGTGTGTGTGTGTGTGTGTGTGTGTGTGTGTGTGTGTGTGTGTGTGTGTGTGTGTGTGTGTGTGTGTTGCTGTCCTCTCTGTGTTTTTGGATGATTACAGTCATCACTATGGTGTCCGTCATGGTTACCAGACAACACAACATAACAACAAGATACATACAAACACAGGTGACACACACACACATACACACACTCACTCTTACAGTGAACGCACACACGGCGCGCTCACACTCGCACGTACATTAAGAAATGTAAAAGGCTTGCTTAATGACGCTGTGTTGAGTTGTCAATGACAGAAGTCCTGTCGTTAAGTGTATCATTACAGTTGTTTTTTCCCCCTTTTGATGTGTCTTTGGTGTGTAATAGTTGTCGTATTGTGTAATAGTTTTCGTGGTGTGTATTCGTTGTCGTGGTGTGTATTAGTTGTCGTGGTGTGTATTAGTTGTCGTGGTGTGTATTAGTTGTCGTGGTGTGTAATAGTTGTCGTGGTGTGTATTAGTTGTCGTATTGTGTAATAGTTGTCGTGGTGTGTATTAGTTGTCGTGGTGTGTAATAGTTGTCGTGGAGTGTATTAGTTGTCGTATTGTGTAATAGTTGTCGTGGTGTGTATTAGTTGTCGTGGTGTATATTAGTTGTTGTGGTTTGTGTATATTAGTTGTTGTGGTGTGTATTAGTTGTCGTTGTGTGTATTAGTTGTCATGTTGTGTAATAGTTGTCGTGGTGTGTATTAGTTGTCGTGGTGTGTATTAGTTGTCGTGTTGTGTAATAGTTGTCGTGGAGTGTATTAGTTGTCGTGGTGTGTATTAGTTGTCGTGGTGTGTAATAGTTGTCGTGGTGTGTATTAGTTGTCGTGGTGTGTATTAGTTGTCTTGGAGTGTATTAGTTGTCGTGGTGTGTATTAGTTGTCGTGGTGTGTATTAGTTGTCGTGGTGTGTATTAGTTGTCGTGGAGTGTATTAGTTGTCGTGGTGTGTAATCATTGTTGTGGTGTGTATTAGTTGTCGTGGTGTGTATTAGTTGTCGTGTTGTGTGATAGTTGTTGTGGTGTGTATTAGTTGTCGTGGTTTGTATTAGTTATCGGGTTGTGTATTAGTTGTCGTGTTGTGTGATAGTTGTTGTGGTGTGTATTAGTTGTCGTGGTGTGTATTAGTTGTCGTTGTGTGTATTAGTTGTCGTGGTGTGAATTAGTTGTCGTGTTGTGTAATAGTTGTTGTGGTGTGTATTAGTTGTCGTGTTGTGTATTAGTTGTCGTGGTGTGTAATAGTTGTCGTGGTGTGTAATAGTTGTTGTGGTGTGTAATAGTTGTCGTGGTGTGTATTAGTTGTCGTGGTGTGTAATAGTTGTCGTGGTGTGTATTAGTTGTCGTTGTGTGTATTAGTTGTCGTGGTGTGTATTAGTTGTCGTGGTGTGTATTAGTTGTTGTGGTGTGTATTAGTTGTCGTGGTGTGTATTAGTTGTCGTTGTGTGTATTAGTTGTCGTGGTGTGTATTAGTTGTCGTGGTGTGTATTAGTTGTCGTGGTGTGTAGTAGTTGTTGTTGTGTGTAATAGTTGTCGTGGTGTGTATTAGTTGTCGTGGTGTGTATTAGTTGTCGTGGTGTGTATTAGTTGTCGTGGTGTGTATTCGTTGTCGTGGTGTGTATTCGTTGCCGTGGTGTGTATTAGTTGTCGTGGTGTGTATTCGTTGTCGTGGTGTGTATTAGTTGTCGTGGTGTGTATTCGTTGTTGTGGTGTGTATTAGTTGTCGTGGTGTGTATTAGTTGTCGTGGTGTGTATTAGTTATTATGTTGTGTATTAGTTGTCATGGTGTGTATTAGCTGTCGTGGTGTGTATTAGTTGTCGTTGTGTGTATTCGTTGTCGTGGTGCGTATTAGTTATTATGTTGTGTATTAGTTGTCATGGTGGGTATTAGCTGTCGTGGTGTATATTAGTTGTCGTTGTGTGTATTAGTTGTCGTGGTGTGTATTAATTGTCGTGGTGTGTGATAGTTGTCGTGGTGTGTGATAGTTGTCGTGGTGTGTATTTGTTGTTGTGGTGTGTAATAGTTGTCGTGGTGTATATTAGTTGTTGTGGTTTGTGTATATTAGTTCTTGTGGTGTGTATTAGTTGTTGTGATGTGTATTAGTTGATGTGGTGTGTATTAGTTGGCGTGGTGTGTATTAGTTGTCGTGGTGTGTAATAGTTGTCGTGGTGTGTATTCGTTGTCGTGGTGTGTGATAGTTGTCGTGGTGTGTGATAGTTGTCGTGGTGTGTATTTGTTGTTGTGGTGTGTAATAGTTGTCGTGGTGTATATTAGTTGTTGTGGTTTGTGTATATTAGTTGTTGTGGTGTGTATTAGTTGTTGTGATGTGTATTAGTTGTTGTGGTGTGTATTAGTTGGCGTGGTGTGTATTAGTTGTCGTGGTGTGTAATAGTTGTCGTGGTGTGTATTCGTTGTCGTGGTGTGTATTAGTTGCCGTGGTGTGTATTAGTTGTCGTGGTATGTAGTAGTTGTCGTGGTGTGTATTCGTTGTCGTGGTGTGTATTAGTTGTCGTGGTGTGTATTAGTTATTATGTTGTGTATTAGTTGTCGTGGTGTGTAATAGTTGTCGTGGTGTGTATTAGTTGTCTTGGTGTGTATTAGTTGTCGTGGTGTGTATTCGTTGTTGTGGTGTGTATTAGTTGTCGTGGTGTGTATTAGTTGTCGTGGTGTGTATTAGTTATTATGTTGTGTATTAGTTGTCATGGTGTGTATTAGCTGTCGTGGTGTGTATTAGTTGTCGTTGTGTGTATTCGTTGTCGTGGTGCGTATTAGTTATTATGTTGTGTATTAGTTGTCATGGTGTGTATTAGCTGTTGTGGTGTATATTAGTTGTCGTGGTGTGTATTAGTTGTCGTGTTGTGTGATAGTTGTTGTGGTGTGTATTAGTTGTCGTGGTGTGTATTAATTATCGGGTTGTGTATTAGTTGTCGTGTTGTGTGATAGTTGTTGTGGTGTGTATTAGTTGTCGTGGTGTGTATTAGTTGTCGTTGTGTGTATTAGTTGTCGTGGTGTGAATTAGTTGTCGTGTTGTGTAATAGTTGTTGTGGTGTGTATTAGTTGTCGTGTTGTGTATTAGTTGTCGTGGTGTGTAATAGTTGTCGTGGTGTGTATTAGTTGTCGTGGTGTGTAATAGTTGTCGTGGTGTGTATTAGTTGTCGTGGTGTGTAATAGTTGTCGTGGTGTGTATTAGTTGTCGTTGTGTGTATTAGTTGTCGTGGTGTGTATTAGTTGTCGTGGTGTGTATTAGTTGTCGTGGTGTGTATTAGTTGTCGTTGTGTGTATTAGTTGTCGTGGTGTGTATTAGTTGTCGTGGTGTGTATTAGTTGTCGTGGTGTGTAGTAGTTGTTGTTGTATGTAATAGTTGTCGTGGTGTGTATTAGTGGTCGTGGTGTGTATTAGTTGTCGTGGTGTGTATTAGTTGTCGTGGTGTGTATTCGTTGTCGTGGTGTGTATTCGTTGCCGTGGTGTGTATTAGTTGTCGTGGTGTGTAATAGTTGTCGTGGTGTGTATTAGTTGTCTTGGTGTGTATTAGTTGTCGTGGTGTGTATTCGTTGTTGTGGTGTGTATTAGTTGTCGTGGTGTGTATTAGTTATTATGTTGTGTATTAGTTGTCATGGTGTGTATTAGCTGTCGTGGTGTGTATTAGTTGTCATTGTGTGTATTCGTTGTCGTGGTGCGTATTAGTTATTATGTTGTGTATTAGTTGTCATGGTGTGTATTAGCTGTTGTGGTGTATATTAGTTGTCGTTGTGTGTATTAGTTGTCGTGGTGTGTATTAATTGTCGTGGTGTGTGATAGTTGTCGTGGTGTGTATTTGTTGTTGTGGTGTGTAATAGTTGTCGTGGTGTTAATTAGTTGTTGTGGTTTGTGTATATTAGTTGTTGTGGTGTGTATTAGTTGTTGTGATGTGTATTAGTTGATGTGGTGTGTATTAGTTGGCGTGGTGTGTATTAGTTGTCGTGGTGTGTAATAGTTGTCGTGGTGTGTATTCGTTGTTGTGGTGTGTGATAGTTGTCGTGGTGTGTGATAGTTATCGTGGTGTGTATTTGTTGTTGTGGTGTGTAATAGTTGTCGTGGTGTATATTAGTTGTTGTGGTTTGTGTATATTAGTTGTTGTGGTGTGTATTAGTTGGCGTGGTGTGTATTAGTTGTCGTGGTGTGTAATAGTTGTCGTGGTGTGTATTCGTTGTCGTTGTGTGTATTAGTTGCCGTGGTGTGTATTAGTTGTCGTGGTATGTAATAGTTGTCGTGGTGTGTATTAGTTGTCGTGGTGTGTATTAGATGTCGTGGTGTGTATTAGTTGTCGTGGTGTGTATTAGTTATCGTGGTGTGTAATAGTTCTCGTGGTGTGTATTAGTTATTATGTTGTGTATTAGTTGTTCAGGTGTGTAATAGTTGTCGTGGTGTGTATTAGTTGCCGTGGTGTGTATTAGTTGTCGTGGTGTGTTTTCGTTGTCGTGGTGTGTATTAGTTGTCATGGTGTGTATTCGTTGTCGTGGTGTGTATTAGTTGTCATGGTGTGTATTCGTTGTCGTGGTGTGTATTCGTTGTCGTGGTGTGTATTCGTTGTCGTGGTGTGTATTAGTTATTATGTTGTGTATTCGTTGTCTTGGTGTGTAATAGTTGTCGTGGTGTGTATTAGTTGTTGTGGTGTGTATTAGTGGTCGTGATGTGTAATAGTTGTCGTGGTGTGTAATAGTTGTTGTGGTGTGTATTAGTTGTCGTGATGTGTAATAGTTGTCGTGGTGTGTAATAGTTGTCGTGGTGTGTAATAGTTGTCGTGGTGTGTATTAGTTGTCGTGGTGTGTAATAGTTGTCGTGGTGTGTAATATTTTTCGTGGTGTGTATTATTTGTCGTGGTGTGTATTAGTTGTCGTGGTGTGTATTAGTTGTTGTGGTGTGTATTCGTTGTCGTGGTGTGTATTAGTTGTCGTGATGTGTAATAGTTGTCGTGGTGTGTAATAGTTGTCGTGGTGTGTAATAGTTGTCGTGGTGTGTATTAGTTGTCGTGGTGTGTAATAGTTGTCGTGGTGTGTAATAGTTTTCGTGGTGTGTATTAGTTGTCGTGGTGTGTATCAGTTGTCGTGTTGTGTATTAGTTATCGTGGTGTGTATTCGTTGTCGTGGTGTGTATTAGTTGTCGTGGTGTGTATTAGTTATTATGTTGTGTATTCGTTGTCATGGTGTGTAATAGTTGTCGTGGTGTGTATTAGTTTTTGTGGTGTGTATTCGTTGTCGTGGTGTGTATTAGTTGTCGTGGTGTGTATTAGTTATTATGTTGTGTATTCGTTGTCGTGGTGTGTATTAGTTGTCGTGGTGTGTAATAGTTGTCGTGGTGTGTATTCGTTGTCGTTGTGTGTATTAGTTGTCGTGGTGTGTATTAGTTGTCGTTGTGTGTATTAGTTGTCGTGGTGTGTATTAGTTGTCGTGGTGTGTATTAGTTGTCGTGGTGTGTAGTAGTTGTTGTTGTGTGTAATAGTTGTCGTGGTGTGTATTAGTTGTCGTGGTGTGTAATAGTTGTCGTGGTGTGTATTAGTTGTCGTTGTGTGTATTAGTTGTCGTGGTGTGTATTAGTTGTCGTGGTGTGTATTAGTTGTCGTGGTGTGTATTAGTTGTCGTTGTGTGTATTAGTTGTCGTGGTGTGTATTAGTTGTCGTTGTGTGTATTAGTTGTCGTGGTGTGTATTAGTTGTCGTGCTGTGTATTAGTTGTCGTGGTGTGTAGTAGTTGTTGTTGTGTGTATTAGTTGTCGTGGTATGTAATAGTTGTCGTGGTGTGTATTAGTTGTCGTGGTGTGTATTAGTTGTCGTGGTGTGTATTAGTTATCGTGGTGTGTAATAGTTCTCGTGGTGTGTATTAGTTATTATGTTGTGTATTAGTTGTTCAGGTGTGTAATAGTTGTCGTGGTGTGTATTAGTTGCCGTGGTGTGTATTAGTTGTCGTGGTGTGTAATAGTTCTCGTGGTGTGTATTAGTTGTCATGGTGTGTATTCGTTGTCGTGGTGTGTATTAGTTGTCATGGTGTGTATTCGTTGTCGTGGTGTGTATTAGTTGTCGTGGTGTGTATTAGTTGTCGTGGTGTGTATTAGTTATTATGTTGTGTATTCGTTGTCGTGGTGTGTAATAGTTGTCGTGGTGTGTATTAGTTGTTGTGGTGTGTATTAGTTGTCGTGATGTGTAATAGTTGTCGTGGTGTGTAATAGTTGTTGTGGTGTGTATTAGTTGTCGTGATGTGTAATAGTTGTCGTGGTGTGTAATAGTTGTCGTGGTGTGTAATAGTTGTCGTGGTGTGTATTAGTTGTCGTGGTGTGTAATAGTTGTCGTGGTGTGTAATATTTTTCGTGGTGTGTATTATTTGTCGTGGTGTGTATTAGTTGTCGTGGTGTGTATTAGTTGTTGTGGTGTGTATTCGTTGTCGTGGTGTGTATTAGTTATCGTGATGTGTAATAGTTGTCGTGGTGTGTAATAGTTGTCGTGGTGTGTAATAGTTGTCGTGGTGT
>NC_092106.1:44545194-44567694 GCF_045679555.1 Salvelinus alpinus | reverse complement strand
TTTAGGGTCACTTGTTTTTAGATGGTTGTAAAATTTGATGGCTCTTTTTTCTATTCGAATGAGGAGAGGATATTGGCCCAATTCTGCCCTACATGCGTTATTTTGAGTTTTTCTTTGTACTTGCAATACAGTCTTGCAAAACTCTGCATGCAATACTTCAATTGGATGTTTGTCCCATTTAGTAAATTCATTATTAGAGAGTGGACCCCATACTTCACTGCCATATAGAGCAATTGGTTCTATAACTGATTGAAAAAATTTGAGCCAGATTCTAATTGGAATTTCAATTTTGATGTTCCTTTTAATGGCATAGAATGCTCTTCTTGCTTTGTCTCTCAGCTCATTCACAGCCATGTGAAAGCTACCTGTGTTGCTGATATTTAGTCCTAGATATGTGTAGTTTTTGGTGTGTTCTAATAGAACTGTGTCCAAATAGAATTTATATTTGTCATCCTTATTTCCGGACCTTTTTTGGAATATCATTATATTTGTTTTTTTTAGGTTAACGGTCAGAGCCCAAGTCTGACAGAACCTGTGAAGACGATCTAGGTGCTGCTGTAACCCCTCTTTAGTGGGAGACAGCAGCACCAGGTCATCTGCGTACAGCAGACACTTGATTTCAGTGTTGTGTAGGGTGATACCAGGTGCTGCCGATTCTTCTAACACTCTCTCTCTCTCTCTCTCTCTCTCTCCTCACTCTCTCTCTGTCTCTCTCTCTCCTCACTCTCTCTCTGTCTCTCTCTCTCCTCTCTCTCTCTCTCTCTCCTCACTCTCTCTGTCTCTCTCTCTAGCCTCTCTCTCTCTCTCTCTCTCTCTCTCTCTCTCATTAAGAAATCACTGTCAGCACTTGTTTGTTGTGGTGTCTGGCTGCGTCTGGGAGTGAGATGCTGCATGTCTGCTTGGATGTGGTGTCTGGCTGGGCGGGCGACGTGATCTGAGTGCTGATGTGTTGTTCTGTCCTGGTTGATTGGTTATGTCTGGAAACTGTGAGGAAGAGTTTTATCACTCAACCCTATCATCTACACTTCTTAATAGAGTTTCTAACACTCTAACAGTCTAACACTCTAACATTCTAACATTAACACTCTAACATTCTAACACTCTAACATTCTAACCCTCTAACACTAACATTCTTACACTCTAACACTCTAACATTCTAACACTCTAACACTCTAACATTCTAACACTCTAACATTCTAACACTCTAACATTCTAACACTCTAACATTCTAACACTCTAACATTCCAACATTAACACTCTAACATTCTAACACTCTAACATTCTAACACTCTAACATTCTAACACTCTAACATTCTAACATTCTAACACTCTAATATTCTAACATTCTAACACTAACATTCTAACACTCTAACATTCTAACATTCTAACACTCTAACATTCTAACATTCTAACGCTCTAATATTCTAACACGCTAACATTCTAACATTCTAACACTAACATTCTAATACTCTAAAACTAACACTCTAACATTCTAACACTAACACTCTAACACTCTAACATTCTAACACTCTAAAACTAACTCTCTAACATTATAACACTATAACATTCTAACATGCTAACATTCTAACATTCTAACACTAACATTCTAACACTCGAACATTCTAACATTCTAACACTCTAAAACTAACTCTCTAACATTCTAACACTAACATTCTAACACTCGAACACTCTAACATTCTAACACTCTAAAACTAACTCTCTAACATTATAACACTATAACATTCTAACATTCTAACACTCTAACATTCTAACACTAACACTCTAACACTCTAACACTCAAACATTCTAACATTCTAACATGCTAACATTCTAACACTAACATTCTAACACTCTAACATTCTAACACTCTAAAACTAACTCGAACATTCTAACATTCTAACACTCTAAAACTAACTCTCTAACATTCTAACACTAACACTCTACCACTCTAACATTCTCACACTCTAAAACTAACTCTCTAACATTATAACACTATAACATTCTAACATTCTAACATTCTAACACTAACACTCTAACACTCAAACATTCTAACATTCTAACATGCTAACATTCTAACATTCTAACACTAACATTCTAACACTCTAACACTTTAACATTCTAACATTCTAACACTCTAAAACTAACTCGAACATTCTAACATTCTAACACTCTAAAACTAACTCTCTAACATTCTAACACTAACACTCTAACACTCTAACATTCTAACACTCTAAAACTAACTCTCTAACATTCTAACACTTTAACATTCTAACACTCTAAAACTAACTCTCTAACATTCTAACACTCTAAAACTAACTCTCTAACATTCTAACACGCTAACATTCTAACACTAACATTCTAATATGTATTTCTCCTCTCTGTGCCTATATTCCTTTGTGTCAGAACAGTAACTAGACAATGCAAATGTTTGTGTGTGTACGTGTGTGATGACTCACCAATTATTAGTCATGTCATCAATCATGTCCTGATCAAATAATCACTTTACTTTCACTTTTCCTGAATCTTTGCAGGAGGCTGTTTACCACTTCTAGTAGCTCTTCTCATGTTTATATGTATTTGTTTTGTTTCTGGATAATGAACATAGTGACATGAGGCAGGACAGTTTCCATAGAAACATAAAGACACCATATAAACATCACAGGGTATCTTCCACCATAATTAGGGTATCCTGCCTTTCTTTCTGTCCTCCATTCCTCTCATAAACCTCCTTAACTTCCCACTACTTTCTCTCTCAATACCACTTCCTCCCTGTGACTAGTTTACTGTTTATTCTCCTCTTGTAGTGGTTATGTGTGCATTGCACTGCATTATTTTGACATTTTATTCAAGAAAAGATTCTCTCTCTCTCTCTCTCTCTCTCTCTCTCTCTCTCTCTCTCTCTCTCTCTCTCTCTCTCTCTCTCTCTCTATCTATCTCTGTCTCCCTCTCTTGCTCTCTCTCTCTCTAGGCTGAAGCGTGTGGGTTTAGAGCGAGACATGACAGAGGGGCTGCTGTGTAAAGAGAGAGAGCTCTGCCAACAGCTCAGGTAAGGAAAGGATAGAACGAGAAAACAAGGGAACAATACAGCTGCCAGGAGGCCTGTGGGCAGGCGGAAGAGAGGGAGGGCGGAGGAAAGAAAGATAAAAAGGGATAGAGGGAAAACAGAAACAAAAGAATAGCCTGCTTTAATCTGATTGGTTGGTGGCTCCCCGACCAATGGCACGACAGGAAGGCTGGGGCAGATGGGAAAAATCTGGGTGCCGGGATGCAGGAAGGAAAAAACAGAGGGAGAGAAAACTAGAGGGAGGAGAAGAAAATAGAGGAGAGTTGGCCCATTGCTGAGAGTGCAAAGGACAATAAAACTGTAGAGAAAAGGAAATATGACAGGCGAGGGAAAGATATGAGGAGAGGAGTGTTTCTGCCATAGACTTTTGTTGATGTCTTAAAGTCAGATGTTAGAGTGCAACACTATTAATAACCAAGGCTGGCCTAGTAAAACACGGTGCGTTAACTAGTGTGTATTAGATAATTCAGTCACACACACAAGCTCAAATTCTTAGCCTCGTAACCGATGACAGATTTGGCTCATATCTGGTCCTCCATTTCTGCCTGTCAGGCTACGATTTGTGTCATGTGACATTATACAACAGCCTTTCGTGACAAACACACACACTGACACACGCTGACACACACTGACACACACACACATAAACAAACAAGTAAAACACTCTCAGATATCAGAAATGGAGGAGGGAACTCTTCTTCTCTGATCTTCATGTTTTATCACCTAAAGCCACATGCCATTACTTCTGGTCTGTAGAGATCAGTCAGAAGAAAAACAGCCACTCCACTCTCAAAAGCTGTCACTTCAGATTAGATTTACAGTACCAGTTAAAAATGTGGACACACGTACTCATTCAAGGGTTTTTCTTTATTTTTACTATTTTCTACATTGTAGAATAATAGTGAAGACATCAAAACTATGAAATAACACATATGGAATCATGTAGTAACCAAAAAAGTATTAAACAAATCAAAATATATTTTAGATTTTAGATTCTTCAAAGTAGCCACTCTTTGCCTTGATGACAGCTTTGCACACGCTGCGTCTCTGCGTCTCACAAAGAAATGGCGGTTGGAACCAAAAATCGAAAATTTGGACTCATCAGACCAAAGAACAGATTTCCACCAGTCTAATGTTCATTGCTCGTGTTTCTTGGCCCAAGAAGGTCTCTTCTTATTATTGATGTCCTTTAGTAGTGGTTTCTTTGCAGCAATTCGACCCTGAAGACCTGATTCACACGGTCTCCTCTGAACAGTTGATGTTGAGATGTGTCCGTTACTTGAACTCTGTGAAGCATTTATTTGGGCTGCAATTTCGGAGGCTGGTAACTCTAATGAACTTATCCTCTGCAGCAGAGGTAACTCTGGGTCTTCCTTTCATTTTATTTTTATTTATTTTTATTTCACCTTTATTTAACCAGGTAGGCTAGTTGAGAACAAGTTCTCATTTGCAACTGCAACCTGGCCAAGATAAAGCATAGCAATTCGACACATACAACAACACAGAGTTACACATGGAATAAACAAAACATAGTCAATAATACTGTAGAACAAAAGAAAACAAAAAGTCTATATACAGTGTGTGCAAATGAGGTAAGATAAGGGAGTTAAGGCAATAAATAGGCCATGGTGCCGAAGTAATTACAATATAGCAATTAAACACGGGAATGGTAGATGTGCAGAAGATGAATGTGCAAGTAGAGATACTGGGGTGCAAAGGAGCAAGATAAATAAATAAATACAGTATGGGGATGAGGTAGGTAGATAGATGGGCTGTTTACAGATGGGCTATGTACAAGTGCAGTGATCTGTGAGTTGCTCTGACAACTTAAAGCTAGTGAGGGAGATATGAGTCTCCAGCTTCAGTGATTTTTGCAGTTCGTTCCAGTCATTGGCAGCAGAGAACTGGAAGGAAAGACAACCAAAGGAGGAATTGGCTTTGGGGGTGACCTGTGAGATATACCTGCTGGAGCGCGTGCTACGAGTGGGTGCTGCTATGGTGACCAGTGAGCTGAGATAAGGTGGGGCTTTACCTAGCAGAGACTTGTAGATAACCTGTAGCCAGTGGGTTTGGCGACGAGTATGAAGCGAGGGCCAACCAAGGAGAGTGTACAGGTCGCAATGGGGGGTAGTGTATGGGGCTTTGGTGACAAAGCGGATGGCACTGTGATAGACTGCATGCAGTTTGTTGATTAGAGTGTTAGAGGCTATTTTATAGATGACATCACCGAAGTCGAGGATCGGTAGGATGGTCAGTTTTACGAGGGTATGTTTGGCAGCATGAGTGAAGGATGCTTTGTTGCGATATAGAAAGCCGATTCTAGATTTAATTTTGGATTGGAGATGCTTAATGTGAGTCTGGAAGGAGAGTTTACAGTCTAACCAGACACCTAGGTATTTGTAGTTGTCCACGTATTCTAAGTCAGAGCCGTCCAGAGTAGTGATGCTGGACGGGCGAGCAGGTGCAGGCAGTGATCGGTTGAATAGCATGCATGTGGCGGGCCTTATGAGAGCCAGTTTCATCATAGTGCTTGATGGCTTTTGCAACTGCACTTGAAGAAACTTTCAAAGTTCTTGAAATTTTCCGGATTGTCTGACCTTCATGTCTTAAAGTAATGATGCACTTTCATTTCTCTTTGCTTATTTGAGCTGTTCTTGCCATGATATGGACTTGATCTTTTACCAAATAGGGCTATCGTCTGTATACCAACCCTAGCTCTTGTCACAACACAACTGATTGGCTAAAACGCATTAAGAAGGAATGAAATTCCACAAATTAACTTTTAACAAGGCACACCTGTTAATTGAAATGCATTCCAGTTGACTACCTCATGAAGCTGGTTGAGAGAATTCAAGCGTGTGCAAAGCTGTCAACAAGGCAAAGGGTGACTACTTTGAAGAATCAAAAATATAACATATATTTTCATTTGTTTAACAGTTTATTTCCATAGTAGTCACCCTTTCCATAGTTGTGATGTCTTCACTATTATTCTACAATGTAGAAAATAGTAAAAATATAGAAAACCCCTGGAATGAGGTGTGTCCAAACTTTTGACTGGTACTGTATATATACAAATAAAATATGTGGGATTGGAAATGATGCAGACAATTACATTGATGGAAGCTACACTATCTGCAATATTAAAGCTGATTTACCCCCCCCCCCTTAAAATAAAATTATTAGATAATTTGAGTTATTTTCATGAAATAAACACACACAGTTTATTTATTAGACATATAGTGATGATTTCAAAATATAAAATAAACTGCATGCGGGCTTTTACCATGCGACCACTAGAAAGAGACTTCTTGTTTGGCTATCAGCATTTCTATGCATGTGTGGGTGTGACTAGGGTGGGCATTCTAGTTTCTTTATTTCTATACATGTGTGGGTGTGACTAGGGTGGGCATTCTAGTTTCTTTATTTCTATACATGTGTGGGTGTGACTAGGGTGGGCATTCTAGTTTCTTTACTTCTATGCATGTGTGGGTGTGACTAGGGTGGGCATTCTAGTTTCTTTATTTCTATACATGTGTGGGTGTGACTAGGGTGGGCATTCTAGTTTCTTTATTTCTATACATGTGTGGGTGTGACTAGGGTGGGCATTCTAGTTTCTTTACTTCTATACATGTGTGGGTGTGACTAGGGTGGGCATTCTAGTTTCTTTACTTCTATGCATGTGTGGGTGTGACTAGGGTGGGCATTCTAGTTTCTTTATTTCTATACATGTGTGGGTGTGACTAGGGTGGGCATTCTAGTTTCTTTACTTCTATGCATGTGTGGGTGTGACTAGGGTGGGCATTCTAGTTCCCCTATTTCTATGCATGTATGGGTGTGACTAGGGTGGGCATTCTAGTTTCTTTATTTCTATACATGTGTGGGTGTGACTAGGGTGGGCATTCTAGTTTCTTTACTTCTATGCATGGGTGGGTGTGACTAGGGTGGGCATTCTAGTTTCCCTATTTCTATGCATGTATGGGTGTGACTAGGGTGGGCATTCTAGTTTCTTTATTTCTATACATCTGTGGGTGTGACTAGGGTGGGCATT
Source organism: Salvelinus alpinus (assembly GCF_045679555.1). Taxonomy (NCBI): domain Eukaryota; kingdom Metazoa; phylum Chordata; class Actinopteri; order Salmoniformes; family Salmonidae; genus Salvelinus; species Salvelinus alpinus. Next base: position 44,560,582 of record NC_092106.1, on the reverse strand, counting down.
CTAGTTTCTTTACTTCTATACATGTGTGGGTGTGACTAGGGTGGGCATTCTAGTTTCTTTACTTCTATGCATGTGTGGGTGTGACTAGGGTGGGCATTCCAGTTTCTTTGCTTCTATGCATGTGTGGGCGTGACTAGGGTGGGCATTCTAGTTTCTTTACTTCTATGCATGTGTGGGTGTGACTAGGGTGGGCATTCTAGTTTCTTTATTTCTATACATGTGTGGGTGTGACTAGGGTGGGCATTCTAGTTTCTTTACTTCTATGCATGTGTGGGTGTGACTAGGGTGGGCATTCTAGTTTCTTTACTTCTATGCATGTGTGGGTGTGACTAGGGTGGGCATTCTAGTTTCTTTATTTCTATGTTTTCTGTTTCTATGTTTTGGCCGGGTATGGTTCTCAATCAGGGACAGCTGTCTATCGTTGTCTCTGATTAGGAATCATACTTAGGCAGCCTGTTTTTCCACCTTAGTTGTGGGTAGTTGTCTGTGCTAGTGGCCTGTATAGCCCTAGTTAGCGTCACATTCGTTTTTTGTTGGCGACATTCATAAATAAAAATAAATGTACGCTGCACCTTGGTCTGGTCGCCCTGACGACGTTCGTGACAATACATGTGATGGCAGAGTTGCAAAAACATATGATCACCTGATTGACAGGCTACAAATCATCATGACGCCAGGCTGGCCTATTTTAGAGTCAACAATTACATTTTTCCCCAATTGTTTACACACTAAAACTGGCCCATAGGCACAATGACCCAAACCTGTAACTAATTTAGTAGAACCAGACAACACATCTGCAATACTACCTGCACATGTTCTGCTTTACACTCAGGTTGCAATTCTATAACAAACATTTGGCAAAACACAACACACAATTCTCTACCTTTGGCACAACCTTCCCAACTAAAATCTCTTGTGTGCAAATGAAAAGCAACACTGTTCAACAAGCTCAGCTCAATTACCAATTGGCCACTTTCACTCTTCACATGTGCAAACACTAGTTGTTCACTTTGCAATCAGACCTTTGGTCTGGATAAAAAGGCCACAGGCGAGAACTCCTGTGTTTGGAGAACAACGGAAGCAAACTTGGCAGAGAGAGATAGAGGTGGAGGTGGAGGTACAGTAGAGGTGAAGGTCAAATCAAATCAAATGTTATTTGTCACATACACATGGTTAGCAGATGTTAATGTGAGTGTAGCGAAATGCTTGTGCTTCTAGTTCCGACAATGCAGTAATAACCAACAAGTAATCTAACCTAACAATTCCACAACTACTACCTTATACACACAAGTGTAAAGGAATGAAGTACATAAAAATATATGAATGAGTGATGGTACAGAACGGCATAGGCAAGATGCAGTAGATGGTATAGAGTACGGTATATACATATGAGATGAGTAATGTAGGGTATGTAAACATAAAAGTGGCATTGTTTAAAGTGGATAGTGATACATGTATTACATCAAGATGGCAAGATACAGTAGATGGTATAGAGTACAGTATATACATATGAGATGAGTAATGTAGGGTATGTAAACATTATATGAAGTGGCATTGTATAAAGTGGCTAGTGATACATTTTTCATCATTTTTTACATTATTAAAGTGGCTGGAGTTGAGTCAGTATGTTGGCAGCAGCCACTCAATGTTAGTGGTGGCTGTTTAACAGTCTGATGACCTTGAGATAGAAGCTGTTTTTCAGTCTCTCAGTCCCTGCTTTGATGCACCTGTACTGACCTCGCCTTCTGGATGATAGCGGGGTGAACATGCAGTGGCTCGGATGGTTGTTGTCCTTGATGATCTTTATGGCTTTCCTGTGGCATCGGGTGGTGTAGATGTCCTGGAGGGCAGGTAGTTTGCCCCCGGTGATGCGTTGTGCAGACCTCACTACCCTCTGGAGAGCCTTACGGTTGTGGGCGGAGCAGTTGCCGTTACCAGGCGGTGGTACAGCCCGACAGGATGCTCTCGATTGTGCATCTGTAAAAGTTTGTGAGTGCTTTTGGTGACAAGCCAAATTTCTTCAGCCCCCTGAGGTTGAAGACCTCTGTGTGGGTGGACCAATTCAGTTTGTCCGTGATGTGTACGCCAAGGAACTTAAAACTTACTACCCTCTCCACTACTGTCCCGTCGATGTGGATAGGGGGTTCTCCCTCTGCTGTTTCCTGAAGTCTACGATCATCTCCTTTGTTTTGTTGACGTTGAGTGTGAGGTTATTTTCCTGACACAACCCTCTGAGGGCCCTCACCTCCTCCCTGTAGGCCGTCTCGCCGTTGTTGGTAATCAAGCCTACCACTGTAGTGTCGTCTGCAAACTTGATGATTGAGTTGGAGGCGTGCATGGCCACGCAGTCGTGGGTGAACAGGGCGTACAGGAGAGGGCTCAGAACGCACCCTTGTGGGGCCCCAGTGTTGAGGATCAGCGGGGTGGAGATGTTGTTACCTACCCTCACCACCTGGGGACGGCCCGTCAGGAAGTCCAGTACCCAGTTGCACAGGGCGGGGTCAAGACCCAGGGTCTCGAGCTTGATGATGAGTTTGGAGGGTACTATGGTGTGAAATGCTGAGCTGTAGTCGATGAACAGCATTCTCACATAGGTATTTCTCTTGTCCAGATGGGTTAGGGGAGTGTGCAGTGTGCAGTGTGGTTGCGATTGCGCCGTCTGTGGACCTATTGGGGCGGTAAGCAAATTGGAGTGGGTCTCGGGTGTCAGGTAGGGTGGAGGTGATATGGTCCTTGACTAGTCTCTCAAAGCACTTCATGAGGACGGAAGTGAGTGCTACGGGGCGGTAGTCGTTTAGCTCAGTTACCTTAGCTTTCTTGGGAACAGGAACAATGGTGGCACTCTTGAAGCATGTGGGAACAGCAGACTGGGATAAGGATTGATTGAATATGTCCGTAAACACACCAGCCAGCTGATCTGCGCATGCTCTGAGGACGCGGCTGGGGATGCCGTCTGGGCCTGCAGCCTTGCGAGGGTTAACACGTTTAAACGTTTTACTCACGTCGGCTGCAGTGAAGGAGAGTCCGCAGGTTTTGGTAGCGGGCTGTGTCAGTGGCACTGTATTGTCCTCAAAGCGAGCAAAGAAGTTGTTTAGTCTGTATGGAAGCAAGACATCCTGGTCCGCGACGGGGATGGTTTTCTTTTTGTAATCCGTGATTGACTGTAGACCCTGCCACATACCTCTTGTGTCTGAGCCGTTGAATTGCGACTCTACTTTGTCTCTATACTGACGCTTAGCTTGTTTGATTGCCTTGCGGAGGGAATAGCTACACTGTTTGTATTCGGTCATGTTACCGGTCACCTTGCCCCAGTTAAAAGCAGTGGTTCGCGCTTTCAGTTTCGCGCGAATGTTGCCATCAATCCACGGTTTTTGGTTTGGGAATGTTTTAATAGTTGCTGTGGGTACGACATCGCCGATGCACTTGCTAATAAACTCGCTCACCGAATCATCGTATTCGTCAATGTTGTTATTTGACGCAATGTGGAACGTATCCCAGTCCACGTGATCAAAGCAATCTTGAAGCGTGGAATCAGATTGGTTGGAGCAGCGTTGAACAGACCTAAGCACGGGAGCTTCCTGTTTTAGTTTCTGTCTATAGGCTGGGAGCAACAAAATGGAGTCGTGGTCAGCTTTTCCGAAAGGAGGGCGGGGGAGGGCCTTATATGCATCGCGGAAGTTAGAATAACAATGATCCAGGGTTCTACCAGCCCTGGTTGCACAATCGATATGCTGATAGAATTTAGGGAGTCTTGTTTTCAGATTAGCCTTGTTAAAATCCCCAGCTACAATGAATGCAGCCTCAGGATATGTCGTTTCCAGTTTACATAGAGTCAAATGAAGTTCGTTCAGGGCCATCGATGTGTCTGCTTTGGGGGGATTATAATCGAAGAGAATTCTCTTGGTAGATAATGCGGTCGACATTTGATTGTGAGGAATTCTAAGTCAGGTGAACAGAAGGACTTGAGTTCCTGTATGTTGTTATGATCACACCACGTCTCGTTAATCATAAGGCATACCCCCCCGCCCTTCTTCTTACCAGAAAGATGCTTGTTTCTGTCGGCGCGATGCATGAAGAAACTAGCTGGCTGTACCGACTCCGATAGCGTGTCTCGAGTGAGCCATGTTTCCGTGAAGCAAAGAACGTTACAGTCTCTTATGTCTCTCTGGAATGCTACCCTTACTCAGATTTCATCTACCTTGTTGTCAAGAGACTGGACATTGGCAAGTAGTATGCTCGGGAGCTGTGCGTAATGTGCCCGTCTCCGGAGCTTGACCAGAAAACCGCTTCGTCTGCCCCTTTTACGGTGTTGTTGTTTTGGTTCGCCGGCTGGGATCCGATCCATTGTCCCGGGTGGTGGGCAAAACAGAGGATCCGCTTCGGGAAAGTCGTATTCCTGGTCGTAGAAGTAGAAGAGGTGGAGGTAGAGGTAGTGGAGGTGGAGGTAGAAGAGGTAGAGGTGGAGGTTGTGGAGGTGGAGGTAGAAGAGGTGGAGGTAGAGGTGGAGGTAGAGGTGGAGGTAGAAGAGGTAGAGGTGGATGTAGAGGTAGTGGAGGTGGAGGTAGAAGAGGTATAGGTGGAGGTAGAAGAGGTATAGGTGGAGGTAGAAGAGGTAGAGGTGGAGGTAGAAGTATAGGTAGAAGAGGTAGAGGTGGATGTAGAGGTAGTAGAGGGGGAGGTAGAAGAGGTATAGGTAGAGGTGGAGGTAGAGGTATAGGTGGAGGTTGTGGAGGCGGAGGTAGAGGTGAACCAGGAACAATGAGAGTAATCTCTGATTAAAATGTAGGCATCTATGGTGGACAATGTGGTCAACCATGGTTTGACCTTGAGAGAGGCTGGGCAGAGAGTGGTGCCCAATATGAGCCACTTCACCGTAGCATCCATCATCCGGACGTTCCACAATGAGAAGAGGTTTGTACTGCAGACATTGGACCTCTCTACTACTTTTACACCTAGACAGTAGTACAACATAATGCACAGTAAAGACTGTAGATTCCAATACGTACTGTAAAGGCAACAAATGCAATGTTTCATTACTGTATTACTGTATGTATTTGGGAGCTATTCTACTTCGTAACATGTTTATCATGTATACTGTACTACTGTAGTGTTTACTGTACTGGATGCTATTTTGTTTTTGTGCAATTGAAAGACGACCACCACGTGGTGGTAGAACGTGTTTATTTACAGGAGAACAGGAATCGGACATTGTGCAAACGGTAGTTGAACATATTGCCATTAAGACGGTGGGGAAATCCAACAGATGATTGAAAACCCTGCCATCTTCCATAACATCAGAGTGAGTTTATCAACCATAGACAGCATCCTTAACAAGCACCATCTCCGGATGAAGCAAATCTACAGAGTCCCATTTGAAAGGAATTACGAAAGAGCGAAGGATAAACAGTACGGAATATGTAGACAAGTAAAACAATGTAGTATTAATACACTGTTGAAACATCAGAGACTCATTGATGTTGCCAGTGAACTTTACTATACACCAATTACAGTATTTACACACATTTCAAAGAATCATGGAGTTGGATGCCCATCCCCCAAGAACTCATATTCCTTAGATGAGACTGGATTCAATTTAGGCGAAGACGAGGAGGAGAGGAAGAAACATCTTTGGTCAACGTGCCATCATTGAGGTACCTGGCCAGCACTGGGGAAATGTCACCATATGCACAGCTATGAGCCACAATAGGATCCTCCACTGCCTTGCCACCCTTGGACCATACAACACTGCCCATCTCCTTCATTTCCTGAACTCCTTACATGACAATCTTTTTCAGCCAGAGCAGAGAGGGCCAGGTGATCCTGAGCAGAGAGGGCCGGGTGATACTGAGCAGAGAGGGCCGGGTGATCCAGAGCAGAGAGGGCCGGGTGATCCTGAGCAGAGAGGGCCGGGTGTTCCTGAGCAGAGAGGGCCGGGTGATCCTGAGCAGAGAGGGCCAGGTGATCCTAAGCAGAGAGGGCCAGGTGATCCTGAGCAGCTAATGTATGCTCTAATTTGGTACAACAAGAGTTTCCATCGGGCTGCTCAGATCCGCAACTGCTTCAATGACCATCCCAGGTTTACAATTCTCTATCTCCCACCATATTCCTCATTTCTCAAACCCATTGAGGAGTTGTTTTCTAGTTTTGGCGGTGGAAGGTGTATGATCGCAAACCCCATGAACGTATGGCCCTTCTCCAGGCCATGGAGAAGCCCTGTGGTGACGTTCCATTCCTGTCAGGGGTGGTTGCGTCATGCCAGCAGATATTTTCCCCTGCTGTCTGGCCAAGGAGAATATCGCCTGTGATGTTGATGAAAATCTGTGGCCGGACCAAAACAACAGATGTGACTTTGTTTTCGCAATGAAGTATTTGTTTCTTGACTTATCTATTCCGTGCAATTGATCTAACGTACAGTACAGTAGTACAAATAGCACTATTTCCCTTCCTTTGCATACGTAAATATATTTACTGTATGTATGCATTTTTACTGTAAGTGTGTTTACAGTACGCTGTTTAACATGTATTGAGTCATGTTGAAATATAAAACGTACATTTTTGCATTTGTGTTCCTTTCTTGTTTGAGTAGACACAAACAGTATACAGTATAACAACAACATCTTAGTCTTTACACTGTAATAGGTTCTGATAGTAGTGTTTTTGGAATATGTCACATTAGTGTGATCTCTGTTGTCACTAAGTTAGATTCATTTAATGTGTGTCTCATTTCTATCCAGAGTTCCATTTTGAGCAGGGAGTACATGATTTTGATTGCTGTGTTTCATTTTGAGCAGGGAGTACATGATTTTGATTGCTGTGTTCCATTTTGCAAGACGTCTCTGTGGTTTGGGGAAATTGGCTTACCTACAACACATTATTACACCACTACTCTACCGCAGAATAGCATCACACTAAGACTGTACGATAGGACTGTACTCAGTGGAGACTACAGTATAGTATCACACTAAGCCTGTACTCAGTGGAGACTACAGTATAGTATCACACTAAGCCTGTACTCGGTGGAGACTACAGTATAGTATCACACTAAGCCTGTACTAAGTGGAGACTACAGTATAGTATCACACTAAGCCTGTACTCAGTGGAGACTACAGTATAGTATCACACTAAGCCTGTACTAAGTGGAGACTACAGTATAGTATCACACTAAGCCTGTACTCAGTGGAGACTACAGTATAGTATCACACTAAGCCTGTACTAAGTGGAGACTACAGTATAGTATCACACTAAGCCTGTACTAAGTGGAGACTACAGTATAGTATCACACTAAACCTGTACTAAGTGGAGACTACAGTATAGTATCACACTAAACCTGTACTAAGTGGAGACTACAGTATAGTATCACACTAAACCTGTACTAAGTGGAGACTACAGTATAGTATCACACTAAACCTGTACTAAGTGGAGACTACAGTATAGTATCGCACTAAGACTGTACTAAGTGGAGACTGTTTTGTGTTTAGAGTTTTGAGGACATGAGATGGTTTCAGCAAACGTGGGTTCACAATTAGTAAAAAGTGTAATTGGGAAGGTTTTTGAGGAACGTCTTAGAAATGACTCTTTCCGCATGCTAACCGACTACCCGACACACACGGGTCACACCAACAGGCGTCTTCCTCAGAAAGTTGAGGGAAATATACATCACAGATTCATTCTTTTGAGAAACGAGCTCAATTTAACTACCACTTTGGTTCGTCTGTGAGCTTCTCCACAGGACAACCAGTTGTTTGAGCTGCGTGCTCTTGCTGACCAACAGACAGTATTCGGCTGAAACGAGACAATGAGCGAGAGGCACGCATGTTGATAGGCTACTTCTGCTCCGATTGCTTCCTACTTCCTCCCTACTTCCTCCCCACGTCCTCTCTACTTCCGATCCACTTCCTCCCTACTTCCTCCCCACTTCCTCTCTGCTCCCCTATGTCCTCTATACTTCCTCCCCACTTCCTCTCTTCTCCCCTATGTCATCTATACTTCCTCCCTACGTCCTCCCTACTTCCCCCTACATCTGCCCTACCCCCCCACGTCCGCCCTACTTCCCCCTACGTCCTCCCTACTTCCCCCTACATCCTCCCTACTTCCTCCCCACTTCCTTCCTACTTCCTCCCCACTTCCTTCCTACTTCTTCCTCTCCATCAGGCCCAGATGTCGTTTTCTCACCTCTGCTAAGGATTTAAGAGATTTTCCCTATGTAAAAAGCCACAATCTTAAACTAACAAGGGTTATGCTTTTAGCCTGTTTTTCTAACAAGGGGTACGGCGAACCACCGCGCGTCCCATTCGAGCACTGTGTATATCAGGGAGTGTGTGTGTGAGTGTGTGTATATCAGGGTGTGAGTGTGTGTATATCAGGGAGTGTGTGCTTGTCAGTGTGTTTCTGAATGAGTTCAGTGCGCTCTAACCCAGAGTTCTGTCAAAACCCTTCTTGGAATAACAGAATGTTCTATTCTGCGTTCTAGTTTTCCACGTCATCGCTCCGCATTACTGAGCGTGTGTGTAAATGACTGAGTGTGCGTGTGTAAATGACTGAGTGTGTGTGTGTAAATGACTGAGCGTGTGTGTGTGTGACTGATCATGTGTGTAAATGACTGTGTGTGTGTGTGTGTGTGTGACTGAGTGTGTGTGTAAATGACTGAGCGTGTGTGACTGAGTGTGTGTGACTGAGCGTGTGTGAATGTACAGTTAGTTTTTCATGTCACCTGAAGTGCTTCTCTCTTTCGCAGACGACTGATCTGCAGTTTTCTTTGAGAGAGAGACAGAGAGAGAGACAGAGAGAGACAGAGAGAGAGAGACAGAGAGAGAGAGAGAGAGAGAGAGAGAGACAGACAGACAGACAGACAGACAGAGAGAGAGAGAGAGAGAGAGAGAGAGAGAGAGAGAGAGAGAGAGAGAGAGAGAGAGAGAGAGAGAGAGAGAGAGGAAGGGGGAGAGAGGGAGAAAGAAAGGGTGACAGAGAGAGAGAGAGAGAGAGAGAGAGAGAGAGAGAGAGAGAGAGAGGAAGGGGGAGAGAGAGAGAAAGAAAGGGTGACAGAGAGAGAGAGAGAGAGAGAGAGAGAGAGAGAGAGAGAGAGAGAGAGAGAGAGAGAGAGAGAGAGAGAGAGAGAGACAGACAGACAGACAGACAGACAGACAGACAGACAGAGAGAGAGAGAGAGAGAGAGAGAGAGAGAGAGAGAGAGAGAGAGAGAGGAAGGGGGAGAGAGAGAGAAAGAAAGGGTGACAGAGAGAGACAGAGAGAGAGACAGGAGAGAGAGAGAGAGAGAGGTCATGATCAGATGATCAGATGAGCTCCTGCATTTTTCAGCATTTTCTTTAAAAAAGATAGATTTAGAGTTAGTTAAACTTGGATTTTTTGTGGAACTGAGAGAGATACAGCTTCAACTGTATTCAACTGTAACTGACTTGATACAGCTTCAACTAGCACTGACGTGTCAAGTGAGAGGTGTCAAAGACCATTAGCCCAACAATGGCAGGAGAGTCGAATAGTCTACCCCAACCAAATGGAGAGGCCTTAGAAGCTCCCTCCTGCTGTTCAGAGGTAATTAAAATACAGTACCCTGTGAGTGTAAAGAATGATAAGGCAAGAAAAGAGCACAAAATGAAGCTCCTTATGGAAAATCAAGAGACACTTTTTGCTGACTATTACAAAAATGGGAACATCAGCAACCTTATCTTCCACACAAACCATCCCCTGGCATGGCACAGTGCTATATTAGCACACTACCCCTCTGTTAAGAGAGGGGGGGTTAACGAGGGGTGGAAACTCAGGATACTTGACAACGAGGACTCTGAGTCAGCTAACATAAATCTATATAAGTCTGGAACAGTATTGGTACAGGGCAACCCCAAACAGTTTCAGCTGGACTTTCACCTAATCAAAGAATTAGCCCAGCAGGAGAAGCTCTCCCTTGATAAAGATACCCCCACCCCAAGCGGGTCAGACCAGACCTCTTCATCATATAACCCCACAGACGAGCAACCCTCAGCAGACAGTCAACCTCCCAGTACAGAGCACTTCTCCCTCATTGAAATGAAGGATAAATTCACCCAGCTGGAGGTAAGGCAGGTGGAGCTGGAACAGCAGGTGATTACACTCCAGTCAGCACAGACCCAGACAACAGTCCAGCACAACAACCCCTTAACCAGACCAGGAGAGCTGGAGGTGGAGAGAGACATATCTGCACTCTGGACAGTGGTGAGACAACTTCAACAGGAGAAAGAGCAGAAGCAGGAGCAGAACAAAGCACTAGAGGAGAGGATCAGACTGCTGGAGGAGAGGGAGAGGGGGATGGAGGAGAGGATCAGACTGCTGGAGGAGAGGTTGAGGGGGATGGCATGTGACAGAGAACAACCCACTAGGGAGGTGGCCATCCCCACAGAGACGCCAGCAGAACAGCCCACCTCAGCACCGGACAAAAGTCTCGACACCACAGCAGAACAGTCCACACCAGACCCTGACCATAGAGTCAACATCACAGCAGAACAGACAAAAGAAAAAACCCAAGCCCAGCAGCTCTCACCCCCCCTGAGCACCCCCCCTGTCAGCCACCCTGATAGCCCTCCTGACAACCCCCCCACACCCACTGAGAACAAACACAAGACACAGATTGTTCTCCTTATGGACTCAAATGGGAAATATATAGAAGAAAAAAAACTTTTTCCCAAACACAGTGTGTCTAAACTCTGGTGTCCAAACACCCAGCGCGCCCTAGACCTTCTGTCTGAGGACAAACTAGGCTCACCTAGCCACATAATAATACACACAGGCACAAACGACCTGAGAGCAAAGCAGGAAAGGGTGGCCACAGCACTGAAGGGAGTGATTGAAAAAGCTTCTTCTACTTTCCCCAATGCACAAGTGGTTATCTCCACCCTGCTACCACGAAAAGACTTCCACCCTGCTACAATACAGCGGGTAAACGCAAGCATTTCCCGTGACTGTGCCTCAAAACCAAATGTTTTCCTGGCCCACCACTCCACCCTGGACTTGAACAGCCTCTATGACCAGGTCCACCTCTATAAGGCAGCAGTGCCCACCTTTGTCCGGACTCTAAAGGACATCGCTCTCAAACGCAGCCCCAACACTTCACACAGGAGCAACAGATCAATAGACACCCCACCCAGACCAGCGAGACACCCTCCAAGACCTGCAGGACCCCCCCGTGGACCTACACATAGAGGACCCACGCCAAGAGGACTTACATCCAGACCACAGCACCCCCAGACACATCCACACCCCCACCCCAACCAATCAACACCCCCCCACATCAACCATGCCCACACCCCATTTAGGCCCCCTCAGATCAGACCTATGCCACTCCTGCCCACCCCATGCACCCCACCCCCGCAAAGAGAGCATCAACATGGAAGTCACACATACGCCCAGGTAGTGAGCGGGCAAACAGGCCCAACCCCCACTCTTACACTCGCCCAAGCCAACGGCATGTACCAGATGCTCAGCAGGCTCTGCTCACACTTACTGGCCTGAGGCCAAACCACACGGCCAACAACATTGGACACTTTATGGAACAAAAAGCCTTCACTATATCATCCTGGAATATCCAAGGCCTGAGGTCATCTGCCTTTGGCCTAAAGAGCAGGAACACGGACTTCACCAAAGAAATCGGTAATGCAGACATTGTCATCCTGCAAGAAACATGGTATAGCGGAGACGGACCCACTGGTTGCCCTCTAGGTTACAGAGAGCTGGTAGTCCCATCCACCAAACTACCAGGTGTGAAACAGGGAAGGGACTCAGGGGGAATGCTAATTTGGTATAGAGCAGACCTAACTCACTCCATTAAATTAATCAAAACAGGAACATTTTACATTTGGCTAGAAATTCAAAAGGAAATTATCTTAACAGAGAAAAATGTCCTCCTGTGTGCTACCTATATCCCCCCACTAGAATCCCCATACTTTAATAAAGACAGCTTCTCCATCCTGGAGGGGGAAATCAATCATTTCCAGGCCCAGGGACATGTATTAGTCTGTGGCGACCTAAATGCCAGAACTGGACAAGAACCTGACACCCTCAGCACACAGGGGGACAAACACCTGCCTGCAGGTGACAGCATTCCCTCCCCCATATGCCCCCCTAGGCACAACTATGACAACATAACCAACAAAAACGGGTCACAACTCCTGCAGCTCTGTCGCACGCTGGGTATGTACATAGTCAATGGTAGGCTTCGAGGGGACTCCTATGGTAGGTTCACCTATAGCTCATCTCTTGGCAGTAGCACTGTAGACTACTTTATCACTGACCTCAACCCAGAGTCTCTCAGAGCGTTCACAGTCAGCCCACTGACACCCCTATCAGACCACAGCAAAATCACAGTCTACTTGAACAGAGCAATACTCAATCATGAGGCATCAAAGCCAAAGGAACTGAGTAACATTAAGAAATGCTATAGATGGAAGGAATGCAGTTTGGAAACCTACCAAAAAACAATTAGGCAACAGCAAATTCAATCCCTTTTAGACAACTTCCTGGGTAAAATGTTCCACTGCAATAGTGAAGGTGTAAACTTGGCAGTAGAAAATCTTAACAGTATATTTGACCTCTCAGCTTCCCTATCAAATCTAAAAATCTCAAATAGAAAACCGAAGAAAATGAACAACAATGACAAATGGTTTGATAAAGAATGCAAAAATCTAAGAAATAAATTGAGGAACCTGTCCAACCAAAAACATAGAGACCCGGAAAACCTGAGTCTACGCCTTCACTATGGCGAATCACTAAAACAATACAGAAATACACTACGGAAAAAGAAGGAACAGCACGTCAGAAATCAGCTCAATGTAATTGAAGACTCCATAGACTCTAACCAATTCTGGGAAAATTGGAAAACACTAAACAAACAACAACACGAAGAATTATCTATCCAAAATGGAGATGTATGGGTAAACCACTTCTCCAATCTTTTTGGCTCTATAACAAAGAATAAAGAACAAAAACATATACATGATCAAATACAAATCCTAGAATCAACTATTAAAGACTACCAGAACCCATTGGATTCTCCAATTACCTTGAATGAGTTACAGGACAAAATAAAAACCCTCAAACCCAAAAAGGCCTGTGGTGTTGATGGTATCCTTAATGAAATGATCAAATATACAGACAACAAATTCCAATTGGCTATACTAAAACTCTTTAACATCGTCCTTAGCTCTGGCATCTTCCCCAATATTTGGAACCAAGGACTGATCACCCCAATCCACAAAAGTGGAGACAAATTTGACCCCAATAACTACCGTGGAATATGCGTCAACAGTAACCTTGGGAAAATACTCTGCATTATCATTAACAGCAGACTCGTACATTTCCTCAATGAAAACAATGTACTGAGCAAATGTCAAATTGGCTTTTTACCAAATTACCGTACAACAGACCATGTATTCACCCTACACACCCTAATTGACAACCAAACAAACCAAAACAAAGGCAAAGTCTTCTCATGCTTTGTTGATTTCAAAAAAGCCTTCGACTCAATTTGGCATGAGGGTCTGCTATACAAATTGATGGAAAGTGGTGTTGGGGGTAAAACATACGACATTATAAAATCCATGTACACAAACAACAAGTGTGCGGTTAAAATTGGCAAAAAACACACACATTTCTTCACACAGGGTCGTGGGGTGAGACAGGGATGCAGCTTAAGCCCCACCCTCTTCAACATATATATCAACGAATTGGCGCGGGCACTAGAACAGTCTGCAGCACCCGGTCTCACCCTACTAGAATCCGAAGTCAAATGTCTACTGTTTGCTGATGATCTGGTGCTTCTGTCACCAACCAAGGAGGGCCTACAGCAGCACCTAGATCTTCTGCACAGATTCTGTCAGACCTGGGCCCTGACAGTAAATCTCAGTAAGACCCAAAATAATGGTGTTCCAAAAAAGGTCCAGTCACCAGGACCACAAATTCCATCTAGACACCGTTGCCCTAGAGCACACAAAAAACTATACATACCTCGGCCTAAACATCAGCACCACAGGTAACTTCCACAAAGCTGTGAACGATCTGAGAGACAAGGCAAGAAGGGCCTTCTATGCCATCAAAAGGAACATAAATTTCAACATACCAATTAGGATCTGGCTAAAAATACTTGAATCAGTCATAGAGCCCATTGCCCTTTATGGTTGTGAGGTCTGGGGTCCGCTCACCAACCAAGATTTCACAAAATGGGACAAACACCAAATTGAGACTCTGCATGCAGAATTCTGCAAAAATATCCTCCGTGTACAACGTAGAACACCAAATAATGCATGCAGAGCAGAATTAGGCCGATACCCACTAATTATCAAAATCCAGAAAAGAGCCGTTAAATTCTACAACCACCTAAAAGGAAGCGATTCCCAAACCTTCCATAACAAAGCCATCACCTACAGAGAGATGAACCTGGAGAAGAGTCCCCTAAGCAAGCTGGTCCTAGGGCTCTGTTCACAAACACAAACACACCCCACAGAGCCCCAGGACAACAGCACAATTAGACCCAACCAAATCATGAGAAAACAAAAAGATAATTACTTGACACATTGGAAAGAATTAACAAAAAAACAGAGCAAACTAGAATGCTATTTGGCCCTAAACAGAGAGTACACAGTGGCAGAATACCTGACCACTGTGACTGACCCAAACTTAAGGAAAGCTTTGACTATGTACAGACTCAGTGAGCATAGCCTTGCTATTGAGAAAGGCCGCCGTAGGCAGACATGGCTCTCAAGAGAAGACAGGCTATGTGCACACTGCCCACAAAATGAGGTGGAAACTGAGCTGCACTTCCTAACCTCCTGCCCAATGTATGACCATATTAGAGAGACATATTTCCCTCAGATTACACAGATCCACAAAGAATTTGAAAACAAATCCAATTTTGATAAACTCCCATATCTACTGGGTGAAATTCCACAGTGTGCCATCACAGCAGCAAGATTTGTGACCTGTTGCCACAAGAAAAGGGCAACCAGTGAAGAACAAACACCATTGTAAATACAACCCATATTTATGTTTATTTATTTTAACTTGTGTGCTTTAACCATTTGTACATTGTTACAACACTGCATATATATAATATGACATTTGTAATGTCTTTATTGTTTTGAAACTTCTGTATGTGTAATGTTTACTGTTCATTTTTATTGTTTATTTGACTTTTGTATATTACCTACCTCACTTGCTTTGGCAATGTTAACACATGTTTCCCATGCCAATAAAGCCCCTTGAATTGAATTGAATTGAATTGAGAGAGAGAGAGAGGGGGGGGGGGGAGAGAGAGAGAGAAAGGGGGAGAGAGAGAGAAAGAAAGGGTGACAGAGAGAGAGAGAGAGAAAAGGGGGAGAGTGATGGAGTGAGAAAGGTGCTGTAGTCT
>NC_092106.1:44384191-44545094 GCF_045679555.1 Salvelinus alpinus | reverse complement strand
TGAAGCCTTGGTTTAAGGACAAGATCCTCTCTGTCTTTCTGAACCTGTTTTCCTCTCTCTCTCTCTCTCTCTCTCTCTCTCTCTCTCTCTCTCTCTCTCTCTCTCTCTCTCTCTCTCTCTCTCTCTCTCTCTCTCTCTCTCTCTCTCTCTCTCTCTCTCTCTCTCTCTCTCTGAGAGTGTGTGCTGTGTGTTGTATGTGTGTGTGTGTGTCTGTGTGTGTGTGTGTGTGTGTGTGTGTGTGTATCCATCCACCAGTAAATGTCCTTGTCTGATGTTAGAATCCAATCTGACTGTAAAAACAAGGCCTAGGCAAGTGATGTTATAAAAGCTAAAGTGTGTAATTGTAAAGGTGTGTGTGTGTGTGTGTGTTACAGAGAGAGGTATGTAGGTACAGCAGTAGAGCCCTGACTGTGTGTGTGTGTGTGTGTGTGTGTGTGTGTGTGTGTGTGTGTGTGTGTGTGTGTGTGTGTGTGTGTGTGTGTGTGTGTGTGTGTGTGTGTGTGTGTGTGTGTGTGTGTGTGTGTGTGTGTGTGTGTGTGTGTGTGTGTGTGTGTGTGTGTTACAGAGAGAGGTATGTAGGACAGCAGTAGAGCCCTGACTGTGTGTGTGTTACAGAGAGAGGTGTGTAGGACAGCAGTAGAGCCCTGACTGTGTGTGTGTTACAGAGAGAGGTATGTAGGACAGCAGTAGAGCCCTGACTGTGTGTGTGTTACAGAGAGAGGTGTGTAGGACAGCAGCAGAGCCCTGACTGTGTGTGTGTTACAGAGAGAGGTATGTAGGACAGCAGTAGAGCCCTGACTGTGTGTGTGTTACAGAGAGAGGTATGTAGGACAGCAGTAGAGCCCTGACTGTGTGTGTGTTACAGAGAGAGGTATGTAGGACAGCAGCAGAGCCCTGACTGTGTGTGTGTTACAGAGAGAGGTATGTAGGACAGCAGCAGAGCCCTGACTGTGTGTGTGTTACAGAGAGAGGTATGTAGGACAGCAGTAGAGCCCTGACTGTGTGTGTGTTACAGAGAGAGGTGTGTAGGACAGCAGCAGAGCCCTGACTGTGTGTGTGTTACAGAGAGAGGTATGTAGGACAGCAGCAGAGCCCTGACTGTGTGTGTGTTACAGAGAGAGGTATGTAGGACAGCAGCAGAGTCCTGACTGTGTGTGTGTTACAGAGAGAGGTATGTAGGACAGCAGTAGAGCCCTGACTGTGTGTGTGTTACAGAGAGAGGTATGTAGGACAGCAGTAGAGCCCTGACTGTGTGTGTGTGTGTGTTACAGAGAGAGGTATGTAGGACAGCAGCAGAGCCCTGACTGTGTGTGTGTTACAGAGAGAGGTATGTAGGACAGCAGTAGAGCCCTGACTGTGTGTGTGTTACAGAGAGAGGTGTGTAGGACAGCAGCAGAGCCCTGACTGTGTGTGTGTTACAGAGAGAGGTATGTAGGACAGCAGTAGAGCCCTGACTGTGTGTGTGTTACAGAGAGAGGTATGTAGGACAGCAGTAGAGCCCTGACTGTGTGTGTGTTACAGAGAGAGGTGTGTAGGACAGCAGTAGAGCCCTGACTGTGTGTGTGTGTGTTACAGAGAGAGGTGTGTAGGACAGCAGCAGAGCCCTGACTGTGTGTGTGTGTGTTACAGAGAGAGGTGTGTAGGACAGCAGTAGAGCCCTGACTGTGTGTGTGTTACAGAGAGAGGTATGTAGGACAGCAGTAGAGCCCTGACTGTGTGTGTGTTACAGAGAGAGGTGTGTAGGACAGCAGTAGAGCCCTGACTGTGTGTGTGTGTGTTACAGAGAGAGGTGCGTAAGACAGCAGCAGGCCCTGACTGCCACCTTGTCTCTGCTTCGATGCTCTCGTGAGGAGCTAAGAGATGTACAGGGTTTCCTTAGCCAACTGACAGGGGCCTGGGAGGACTGCAGTTCACAGCTACTGGAGCGGAGCAGGGAGTCATACTCAGGTAAGAGCTGCGCACGCACGCACGCACGCACATACACACACACACACACACACACAAATCAAACTTTATTTGTCACATGCACCGAATACAACAAGTGTAGACCTTACCGTGAAATGCTTACTTTACAAGACCTTAACCAACAATGCAGTTCAAGAAGAGTTAAGAACATATTTACTAAATAATCTAAAGTAAAAAATAATAAAAAGTAACACAATAACATAACAATAACGATGCTATATACAGGGGGTACCGGTACCGAGTCAGTGTGGAGGCTATATACAGGGGGTACCGGTACCTAGTCAGTGTGGAGGCTATATACAGGGGGTACCGGTACCGAGTCAGTGTGGAGGCTGTATACAGGAGGTACCGGTACCTAGTCAGTGTGGAGGCTATATACAGGGGGTACCGGTACCGAGTCAGTGTGGAGGCTATATACAGGGGGTACCGGTACCGAGTCAGTGTGGAGGCTATATACAGGGGGTACCGGTACCGAGTCAGTGTGGAGGCTATATACAGGGGGTACCGGTACCGAGTCAGTGTGGAGGCTATATACAGGGGGTACCGGTACCGAGTCAGTGTGGAGGCTATATACAGGGGGTACCGGTACAGAGTCAATGTGGAGGCTATATACAGGGGGTACCGGTACCGAGTCAGTGTGGAGGCTATATACAGGGGGTACCGGTACCAAGTCAGTGTGGAGACTATATACAGGGGGTACTGATACCAAGTCAGTGTGGAGACTATATACAGGGGGTACTGATACCAAGTCAGTGTGCGGGGGTACAGGTTAGAGGTAATTTGTACATGTAGGTAGGGGTGAAGTGACTATGCATAGATACTAAACAGCGAGTGGCAGCAGTGTACAAAACAAATGGAGGGGGGAGGGAGTGTCAATGTAAATAGTCCGGTGGCCATTTGATTCATTGTTCAGCAGTCTTATAGCTTGGGGGTAGAAGCTGTTTAGGAGCCTTTTGGTCCAGAGTCATTAATGGTTAGAATATCTACAGAAAACAGTCTGGCCTCATCATTCTGTAGGAATGGACCAGTGCCCAGGTCTGGGCCGGGCCTAGAGACAGAGAGACAGTCATGTTATACCCAGGTCTGGGCCGGGCCTAGAGACAGAGAGACAGTCATGTTATACCCAGGTCTGGGCCGGGCCTAGAGACAGAGAGACAGTCATGTTATACCCAGGTCTGGGCCGGGCCTAGAGACAGAGAGACAGTCATGTTATACCCAGGTCTGGGCCGGGCCTAGAGACAGAGAGACAGTCATGTTATACCCAGGTCTGGGCCGGGCCTAGAGACAGAGAGACAGTCATGTTATACCCAGGTCTGGGCCGGGCCTAGAGACAGAGAGACAGTCATGTTATACCCAGGTCTGGGCCGGGCCTAGAGACAGAGAGACAGTCATGTTATACCCAGGTCTGGGCCGGGCCTAGAGACAGAGAGACAGTCATGTTATACCCAGGTCTGGGCCGGGCCTAGAGACAGAGAGACAGTCATGTTATACCCAGGTCTGGGCCGGGCCTAGAGACAGAGAGACAGTCATGTTATACCCAGGTCTGGGCCGGGCCTAGAGACAGAGAGACAGTCATGTTATACCCAGGTCTGGGCCGGGCCTAGAGACAGAGAGACAGTCATGTTATACCCAGGTCTGGGCCGGGCCTAGAGACAGAGAGACAGTCATGTTATACCCAGGTCTGTGCCGGGCCTAGAGACAGAGAGACAGTCATGTTTTACCCAGGTCCGGGCCGGGCCTAGAGACAGAGAGACAGTCATGTTATACCCAGGTCTGGGCCGGGCCTAGAGACAGAGAGACAGTCATGTTATACCCAGGTCTGGGCCGGGCCTAGAGACAGAGAGACAGTCATGTTATACCCAGGTCTGGGCCGGGCCTAGAGACAGAGAGACAGTCATGTTATACCCAGGTCTGGGCCGGGCCTAGAGACAGAGAGACAGTCATGTTATACCCAGGTCTGGGCCGGGCCTAGAGACAGAGAGACAGTCATGTTATACCCAGGTCTGGGCCGTGCCTAGAGACAGAGAGACAGTCATGTTATACCCAGGCTTGGGCCGGGCCTAGAGACAGAGAGACAGTCATGTTATACCCAGGTCTGGCCCGGGCCTAGAGACAGAGAGACAGTCATGTTATACCCAGGTCTGGCCCGGGCCTAGAGACAGAGAGACAGTCATGTTATACCCAGGTCTGGGCCGGGCCTAGAGACAGAGAGACAGTCATGTTATACCCAGGTCTGGGCCGGGCCTAGAGACAGAGAGACAGTCATGTTATACCCAGGTCTGGCCCGGGCCTAGAGACAGAGAGACAGTCATGTTATACCCAGGTCTGGCCCGGGCCTAGAGACAGAGAGACAGTCATGTTATACCCAGGTGGGAGTAAGGGGGGATACTCTGTGAAAAGAAAGTGGAAGACACTCTGAGGGTAGCATGTACTCATCATTCTCACTCAGTGTTAAGCTCTGAGGGTAGCATGTACTCATCACTCTCACTCAGTGTTAAGCTCTGAGGGTAGCATGTACTCATCATTCTCACTCAGCGTTAAGCTCTGAGGGTAGCATGTACTCATCATTCTCACTCAGTGTTAAGCCCTGAGGGTAGCATGTACTCATCATTCTCACTCAGTGTTAAGCCCTGAGGGTAGCATGTACTCATCATTCTCACTCAGTGTTAAGCTCTGAGGGTAGCATGTACTCATCATTCTCACTCAGTGTTAAGCTCTGAGGGTAGCATGTACTCATCATTCTCACTCAGCGTTAAGCTATGAGGGTAGCATGTACTCATCATTCTCACTCAGCGTTAAGCTCTGAGGGTAGCATGTACTCATCATTCTCACTCAGTGTTAAGCTCTGAGGGTAGCATGTACTCATCATTCTCACTCAGTGTTAAGCTCTGAGGGTAGAATGTACTCATCATTCTCACTCAGTGTTAAGCTCTGAGGGTAGCATGTACTCATCATTCTCACTCAGTGTTAAGCCCTGAGGGTAGCATGTACTCATCATTCTCACTCAGTGTTAAGCTCTGAGGGTAGCATGTACTCATCATTCTCACTCAGTGTTAAGCTCTGAGGGTAGCATGTACTCATCATTCTCACTCAGCGTTAAGCTCTGAGGGTAGCATGTAGTCATCATTCTCACTCAGTGTTAAGCTCTGAGGGTAGCATGTACTCATCATTCTCACTCAGTGTCAAGCTCTGAGGGTAGCATGTACTCATCATTCTCACTCAGTGTTAAGCTCTGAGGGTAGCATGTACTCATCATTCTCACTCAGTGTTAAGCTCTGAGGGTAGCATGTACTCATCATTCTCACTCAGTGTTAAGCTCTGAGGGTAGCATGTACTCATCATTCTCACTCAGCGTTAAGCTCTGAGGGTAGCATGTACTCATCATTCTCACTCAGTGTTAAGCTCTGAGGGTAGCATGTACTCATCATTCTCACTCAGCGTTAAGCTCTGAGGGTAGCATGTAGTCATTACTCTCACGTTGCTTGGTAACAGTTAAATATATCTGTGTGTGTGTGTGTGTGTGCGTGCGTGCGTGCGTTCGTGCGTGCGTGCGTGCCTGTCTCTCTGTCTGTTTATCCACCCAGTTCTAGTTAACAGACTTACAGTAAAGGCCTGAGGGAGAGTTCATCTAATGGGTGTGTCTCCACCCCCCTCCCTCTCCTTGTTCCCTCTCCTTGTTCCCTCTCCTTCTCACAGCTGCCAAATGGGCCTCTGTTTCTATGTCTTCAATGGGGTTAGCATGAGAGCAGCTGTCTCACAGATCCACACTACACACATGCTACACACTGCACACACACACTATACACACACTACACACACACACTGCACACACACACTACACACACACTACACACACACACTGCACACACACACTACACACACACTGCACACACACACTACACACACACTGCACACACACACTACACACACACACTATACACACACTGCACACACACACTATACACACACTACACACACACACTGCACACACACACTACACACACACTGCACACACACACACTACACACACACTGCACACACACACTACACACACACACTACACACACACTGCACACACACACTACACACACACTGCACACACACACTACACACACACACTATACACACACTGCACACACACACTACACACACACACTATACACACACTGCACACACACACTGCACACACACACTACACACACACTGCACACACACACTACACACACACACTATACACACACTACACACACACACTACACACACACACTATACACACACTACACACACACACTGCACACACACACTACACACACACTGCACACACACACTACACACACACACTATACACACACTATACACACACACTGCACACACACACTACACACACACTACACACACACACTACACACACACTACACACACACACTACACACTACACACTACACACACACACTACACACACACTACACACTACACACACACACACTACACACACTACACACATACTACACACACACACTACACACACATGTATACGAAGGAGGAAGGGAAGGTAACGGTTAAAGTTTAAGCATTCAGTGATCCTACACTAAACAACATACTTGCAATGCAAGAATTACACACTTCTGACACAGGACTCTGAATGGCAAAGACACACACACACACACACACACACACACACACACACACACACACACACACACACACACACACACACACACACACACACACACACACACACACACACACACACACACACCCTGACAGTCACCTGCGAGTGACTCCAAACTGATATGGGTGTTAGCCTGCGATTAAACTCAGCTACCTGTCTGTCAGCTTTTTGTGGTTACTGAGAAAGGGAGGAAGAGGGAGGAAGAGGGAGGAAGAGGGAGGGGCTGAATGTGTGTGGAAGAATACAGAAAGGCAGGTAGAGAGGGGGGAAGAGAGGGAGGTAGAGAGACTTGGAAGAGAGGCAGGTAGAGAGACTTGGAAGAGAGGGAGGTAGAGAGACTTGGAAGAGAAGGGGGTAGAGAGACTTGGAAGAGAGGGAGGTAGAGAGACTTGGAAGAGAGGGAGGTAGAGAGACTTGGAAGAGAGGGAGGTAGAGAGACTTGGAAGAGAGAGGGAGGTAGAGAGACTTGGAAGAGAGAGGGAGGTAGAGAGGGAGGTAGAGAGACTTGGAAGAGAGAGGGAGGTAGAGAGGGGGAAGAGAGGGGGAGAGAGAGGGGGAAGAGAGGGGGGTAGAGAGACTTGGAAGAGATGGAGGTAGAGAGACTTGGAAGAGAGGGAGGTAGAGAGATTTGGAAGAGAGGGAGGTAGAGAGGGGGGGAGAGAGAGGGGGAAGAGGGGGGGGTAGAGAGACTTGGAAGAGAGGGAGGTAGAGAGACTTGGAAGAGAGGGAGGTAGAGAGACTTGGAAGAGAGGGAGGTAGAGAGACTTGGAAGAGAGGGGGTAGAGAGAGAGAGGGAGGTAGAGAGGGGGGAGAGAGAGGGGGAAGAGAGAGGGAGGTAGAGAGGTGGGGAGAGAGATGGAGAAGAGAGAGGGGGAAGAGAGGGGGAGAGAGGGAGGTAGAGAGAGGGGGGAGAGAGCGGGGGAGAGGGAGGTAGCGAGTGGGGGAAGAGAGGGAGGTAGCGAGTGGGGGAAGAGAGAGGGGGAGAGAGGGAGGTAGAGAGAGGGGGAAGAGAGAGGGGGAAGAGAGAGGGGGGAGAGGGAGGTAGAGAGAGGGGGAAGAGGGAGGTAGAGAGAGGGGGAAGAGAGAGGGGGAGAGAGGGAGGTAGAGAGAGGGGGAAGAGAGAGAAGGAGAGAGGGAGGTAGAGAGAGGGGGAGAGAGGGAGAGAGGGAGGCAGAGAGAGGGGAAGAGAGAGGGGGAGAAAGGGAGGTAGAGAGGAGGAAGAGAGGAAGGTAGAGAGGGAGAGAGGGAGGCAGAGAGGGGGAGAGAAGGAGGTAGAGAGAGGGAGGTAGAGAGGGGGAGGTAGAGAGAGGGAGGTAGAGAGAGGGAGGTAGAGAGAGGGGGGTAGAGAGAGGGAGAGGTAGAGAGGGAGGTAGAGAGAGGGAGGTAGAGAGGGGGAGGGAGAGAGGGGGAGGTAGAGAGAGGGAGGTAGAGAGGGGGAGGTAGAGAGAGGGAGGTAGAGAGAGGGAGGTAGAGAGAGGGAGGTAGAGAGAGGGGGGTAGAGAGAGGGAGGTAGAGAGAGGGGGGTAGAGAGAGGGGGTAGAGAGAGTGAGGTAGAGAGAGGGGGTTAGAGAGAGGGAGGTAGAGAGAGGGGGTTAGAGAGAGGGGGGTAGAGAGAGGGAGGTAGAGAGAGGGGGGTAGAGAGAGGGGGGTAGAGAGAGGGAGTAGAGAGGGGGAGGTAGAGAGAGGGGGGTAGAGAGAGGGGAAAAAGAGGGAAGTGTATAATACAAAAATAGAAGAAGAGTGAGCTCATTTATAATTGTTCAGGATACTCTCCCCGTTCTCTCTCTCTCTCTCTCTCTCTCTCTCTCTCTCTCTCTCTCTCTCTCTCTCTCTCTCTCTCTCTCTCTCTCTCTCTCTCTCTCTCTCTCTCTCTCTCTCTCTCTCTCTCTTTCTCTCTCTCTCTTTGTTTCTCTGCTGCTGATATTGACTGTGTTTGCAGGTGGTTGTAAAATACACTGGAATGTTCTGACATGGATATGTGTGAGTGACAATAGAATGTGGTTATGATGACATCGAAAATCTAAATGTCTGATTGACAGGCGGATTTTTTTCTGGTTCACTAGTTGAATCCATGTTGCTGTGAGAATGCAGAGGTCATGTCTAGAGTGAGATGTGTGGATTTATGAGGTCCACAGAGTATTGTGTGCGAATACTTAACACTGCAAGTATGCAAAATGTGGATTTACAGTAGCACAGTAAAAAGCTAGCCTGGCGACTCATACTGAATTTAATTCCACTCTCTATCCATCATCAGTAGTAGTAGCCAGGCACCCTACCGCCATATGTCGACTAATATGCAAATTGTGTACAACACCAAGGTGCGAGTGTGTTACGTCTGTTTCTCTCTGGTGCTGTGTGTCATGTGTCATACTGTATGTGTTAACCTTGTCAGTGGGCCAATCCACTCAGAGCTTGTGACCTTGAGGCTGTACATAAAGGAAGCACAGGGAGAGTGAAGAAAAAGCCAGAGGGGGAAGAGGAGAGGAATGAGAGCCTCACACTGTAATCTCACATGTAAAGACTGGCTGGTGCTGCAGAAAGACAGCCAGATGATTTGAAAAGATTGTACGGGGGGAAACTTATTTCACCCTGCAGCATCCTGCAGCGCGGCGTGTGTGTGTGTGTGTGTGTGTGTGTGTGTGTGTGTGTGTGTGTGTGTGTGTGTGTGTGTGTGTGTGTGTGTGTGTGTGTGTGTGTGTGTGTGTGTGTGTCTCTCTGCAGGGCTCGACATTATTAATATTCTAATCTATTTTTCATTTAGGCATACATAAATAGAAAAAGCCTACATGTCAAAGTGCAGGTGATATGCATATTGGCTACAACAACATGTCCAAACCGATGCTGACATGAGGGAGACGCCAGGAAATGTAGCCAAACTTTAACTTTAGACTTTTAATCACATAAATATAGGCTAAATGCCAGTCATGTTTGAAAAATATAATTAAGGATAATTAGCATTAACGCCTAAAGGCTTGATTCTGTCGACATACTCGAAGCACGGTTCGTTCAGATTAATGGTCACAAGACCGGAGAGTGAAGGACAGTGCCTGTTGTGCACCGCACATCACCAAACTTGAATCTGGAGCGGAGACGGCAACATTTTGAAACTATTTATTTAACCATAAATGTAATTGTTTAAAACCTGGTTGTTTTATGTCATTTTATATAGCAAATCAACTTAATTTTTTGTTGTCCAGCTACCGAAGGCATAATCCTAGTCATATTAGTAACCAATGCTAGTTGTTGCATCTTTAGATCTCCCCTCGTAGTATCTAACAGATCTTTTCATCTCCGCTCGCACGTTTAGTGCACTTTTGAGAATGCTGTTTTCCTGCTAATTACATTTTGGAACGTGGCCTACAGCCATGTGTGCATTGTTGAGTTTACAATATGAAGAAATAAAACTTTATGAACATTTTTAAACTAAACGGTCTGATCTGTTGCATCAGCCTCATTGCTTTTTTAAATGTTTTAATTTGCAGCGGTTGTATGAGTGTGTTTTGAACCGTAGACTCATTTTTATGTCCCTGGGACGCCCCTTCATTTTGAGCACTGGAGGGAATCATTTTAGAAAGACATAAAAAGTTTTTGTAATGTTGCAATATTTTATAGGCTACCAAGGGTGGCAAATTATCCACCAAGAGAGCCTTAAAAGGGCAGTGTTGTATTTTGAGACAGGTGACAAGTGACTTGAGCTTTTGGACAGGTAAAATATCAGTCCAAGTTAATGTCAAGCCCTGCTGTGTGTCTAACTGTGTGTGTGTGTGTGTGTGTGTGTGTGTGTGTGTGTGTGTGTGTGTGTGTGTGTGTGTGTGTGTGTGTGTGTGTGTGTGTGTGTGTGTGTGTGTGTGTGTGTGTGTGTGTGTGTGTGTGTGTGTGTGTGTGTGTAAGTGTGTGTAAGTGTGTGTAAGTGTGTCCTGCGTTGCACCTGGCCCAGTCAGGTCAGACTGACCAAAAAGCAATTATCAGTGTTTTTCTGCCCAGACCTCCTACACTCTTCTTTCTGTGCTGAGAGAGAAAGAGACCGAACCGGCGGGAGGTAGGGAGAATGTCAGCCTGACATTGCTGGAGCAGTTGAAAGCCATCTCACCACTAGAGCCACTGCAACTGTACCCATGTAACTTAACGCTCCAAATAGAACGATCGTTCCACCGTGCTGACACTATTGCCCACAGGCCAATTCCTGACTTGTATTTTTATTTTTTTGCAGACACTCTTAACCTTACATTAGTGCATTCATCTTAAGATAGCTGAGAGAGCAACATATTGCATCAAGTACATTTTCCCTCAACAAAGTAGTTATCAGCAAAGTCATTGCTGGTAGGAAAAGACACTCTTTAAAGGGGTAGGGTTTCAGACGTTTTGGGAATATGGGCAAGGATTCCACTGTCCTGATATTAGGGGGAGGCTTGTTCCACCATTGGGGTGCCAGGACAGAGAAGGGCTTTGACTGGGCTGAAATATGTCGGAACTCATTTTGGGTGGCGGTACCCTTTATATAGGTTCCGGAACTCTGAAATATTTGTACGTCTATTCTATGAGAGGTTCCGGAACGTTGAAATATTTGTACGTCTATTCTATGAGAGGTTCCGGAACGTTGAAATATTTGTACGTCTATTCTATGAGAGGTTCCGGAACGTTGAAATATTTGTACGTCTATTCTATGAGAGGTTCCGGAACGTTGAAATATTTGTACGTCTATTCTATGAGAGGTTCCGGAACGTTGAAATATTTGTACGTCTATTCTATGAGAGGTTCCGGAAGTCTGAAATATTTGTACGTCTATTCTATGAGAGGTTCCGGAACGTTGAAATATTTGTACGTCTATTCTATGAGAGGTTGCGGAAGTCTGAAATATTTGTACGTCTATTCTATGAGAGGTTCCGGAACGTTGAAATATTTGTACGTCTATTCTATGAGAGGTTCCGGAACGTTGAAATATTTGTACGTCTATTCTATGAGAGGTTCCGGAAGTCTGAAATATTTGTACGTCTATTCTATGAGAGGTTCCGGAACGTTGAAATATTTGTACGTCTATTCTATGAGAGGTTGCGGAACTCTGAAATATTTGTACGTCTATTCTATGAGAGGTTCCGGAACTCTGAAATATTTGTACGTAAAAGGTAAAAGGTTTATGTTTCTGTCTCCATATGATCTGGTAAATATATCCAATGCAAAAAACATTACATTTAAATGGTATTAAATTAATTTACATATATTTCCGTTAATTCACATATTTTCCCGTTAATTCCCACAGAAAGTTTCCACCTCTGAATGTTCCCCAAAATGTGCAACCCTAACTGGAACTAAGGGACCTAGCCCGAACTATGAAAAACAGCCCCAGACCATTATTCCTACTCCATCAAACTTTACCGTTGGCACTATGCATTGGGGCAGGTAGCGTTCTCCTGGCATCCTCCAAACCCCAGATTCATCTGTCGGACTGCCAGATGGTTGCTTCCAGAAGCAGTTTGGAACTCGGTAGTGAGTGTTTACAACTAAGGACATATGATTTTTTACCCGCTACGCGCTTCAGCACTCGACGGTCCTGTTCTTTGAGCTTGTGTGGCCTACCACTTTGCGGCTGAGCCGTTGTTGCTCCTAGACGTTTGCACTTCACGATAACAGCACTTACAGTAGACCGATGCAGCTCTAGCAGGGCAGAAATGTGATGAACTGACTTGTTGGAAAGGTGGCATTCTATGACGGTGCCACGTTGAAAGTCACTGAGCTCTTTTGTAAGGCCATTAATCTGCCATTGTTTTCTATGGAGATTGAATGGCTGTGGGCATTGATTTTATACACTTATTTGAAGGGGTGTCCATATACTTTTGTAAATATAGTGTATGTGTTATAAAAGCCAATCTAACGACTTGTTAGGCTATATTGCAAGTAGACTAGTATCTAAATGTTCCCCCGAATCCCCTCTTCCCTAATTAGCTTACTAACTTACAATATACAGGCTAAATATTAGGCTTAACTGGCTGCAGTAGGCTACATGATCTGTGTTAGTGTGTGTGAGTGTATCTTTCTCTGTTTTCTTCCTACCTCGACTGGACCACTGTCCTCTGCAGCACTCAGACCAGAAGAACCAGAACTTTTAGCAAATAAGTCTGTTAATTTCAGACATTTAGCAGCTTGGTATGTCGGCCTGCCGTTTCCCACTGGTCAGCCAATATAGATTATTATGACAAAAGAGAAATTGCGGGAAAAGTTTTTTTTTTTTAAACAGACGGCCGCATTTTTTAAATAATAAAATAATAAAAAATGGTTTGCTTTTTTTTGTCGATTTTGACCAGCCCACCCCAATAAAATATGGCCCTTCTGGCCAATCCACCCATGATTGTGAGGGGATTTAGCCAGTGGTTGAAGGGGGAATTGGGCTTCCTGTGAAAATGCTGTTGAAGGTTGCAACAGTAACCAAGGGGGCAGGGCTAGCAAAGGGTCAATTGCCACTCCTTGTTGCACACAACAAGCTTCCAGGGGATTAATGGCTGATTTTAAGATGAAATTGTCAACCCTGTTACTCTTTGGGGAACTTAATAGGCACTTATTATAGTCTTCTTTTTTTTACCCTCTTGAGATGGGAAAATGTGTTTTCTATTGAGTTGAACATGTGCTCTTTATGACAGAATGTTAAACTTCTGTCAAATTACAATTCTCAAAAGGATCCGAATATCCCTATTTACGTTGACGTGACACAAAAATAAAATAAGTTTCAACTTCTACCCTTTCTATCATTTCTCTACCTTCCTCTTCTCCCCCCTCATTCATTTTCTCCCTCCCTTCATCTCTCTCTCTCTCTCTCTCTCTCTCTCTCTCTCTCTCTCTCTCTCTCTCTCTCTCTCTCTCTCTCTCTCTCTCTCTCTCTCTCTCTCTCTCTCTCTCTCTCTCTCTCTCTCTCTCTCTCTCTCTCTCTCTCTCTCTCTCTCTCTCTCTCTCTCTCTCTCTCTCTCTCTCTCTCTTGCTCTTCTCTTCTTCTCCCTTCTTTTGAAGCACGCTCATGTTTCCCTTTCGTGCCGTTGTTTTCTTTCTCTGTCTCCGGTAGCCAGACAGAGTGGATGGTTTCATCAGTCTTTCAGGCTTCAGGTTTCTGGGTGCTGAAGTGATAGATGACTCTCTCGTTCTATCTCCCTCTCTTTCCCCGTTCCTGGGTGTAGAGTTATCTCTCTCTCACTCTCTCTTTTCCTCTCACAGTGCTCAGGGAGGAGCTGAGGAGTGTGTGTGTCGAACTCCAGAGGATCAGGACGGAGAGAGAGAACGTGGAGCAGAAACTCATGTAAGTAGATATGCCATAAAGACGTACTTGCATGCGAGGCGTTTACACACACACACGCAGACAAATACATCATGAACACATGCAAACAGCCAAATAAACACCCCCTCCTGTGAGGCAGTTGGAATATGGAATGTGCTGTGGTGGAATAGAGCAGGTCAGAGTCAGCCTTGGATTTACAGTTCCTGTCTCCCAACCAATCACAGCAATGTCATAGGATTCAGGAAACACATTTTCCGCATAACAGACCAACTAAACTGCTTTCGCAACAGCTAATGGGGATCCTAATAAAATACCAAACACCGCATGACATCACCCAGACACGTACAAACACTGTGACATTACACATGTCCTCAGGCTGGGGTTACACAAAGCAACTCTCACACAATTTGAGTTACAGTTGCAAGTGACATCATATCAAATCAAATTGTATTTGTCACATGCTTACTTACAAGCCCTTAACCAACAATGCTTTAAGAGGTTTTTAAGAAAATTAAAAAAGTGTTAATTACAAAATAGATAAGTAAAAAATAAAATAAAAAGTAAAAAAGTAATTTTGCTGTTACATGAAGCAACTCAAACGCAATTGAAATCTCATGCAACAGCCAATCAAAGTGAAGCTGCTTCTTTGAGAATTCTAAACTCACCCCATATCATCTGCTGCATTACATCGTGGTTTCACTAATTATTTGTTTATCCAACTGTTTGTTTGTTGTAGCAAGGATATAGAAGAAATGTAGCCTGTACAATTTAGCTAGCTAGCCAAAATGACATTGCAAACACCAGCAACACCAACAAGCTAACCAAGCTAGCAACAAACTAAGCTAGCTAGCATAGTTCATCGTGGACAATTTCAGTTGAAATTGGTTATGGAGAGGTTTGAGTTCCCTTTCAAAATGAAATGTATTGACAGCTAAACCGTGTATAATAATTTGCATACATCTCCTGTTGTGCTAGTCACTGTTCTGTCATTGCTGATCGCAGGTTGTGCTGGGCAGCACTGACCGCTGTGTTGACATGACAACTGGGTCGATATTCTGAACCTTCAAATGGATCATGTGACAAAAGTGTTTGTTTTGATTGGCTGTTGCTTGCAACTAGTTGCACAAAGTTGCAAAGTTTCAACTGGATCTAACCAAGTTGCAGATGAGTTGCTGATTGGTTGCAGTGTGTTTCACTAAGCAATCAATAAGCAACTCAAATTGCGTGCCAGTTGCGTCATGTAACGGCAGCTTTAGAGTTATACTAGTCATGATGGGTTGGACCAGCCAGGCACAATACTTCAGACACTTCAAACTCTCTGCCTCTCTCATGCCTCCTGTGTGTCTCAACCAGCAGCTGTCTCTCTGTGTCTCAACCAGACCGGCAGCTGTCTCTCTGTGTCTCAACCAGACCAGCAGCTGTCTCTCTGTGTCTCAACCGGCAACTGTCTCTCTGTGTCTCAACCGGCAACTGTCTCTCTGTGTCTCGACCAGACCAGCAGCTGTCTCTCTGTGTCTCGACCAGACCAGCAGCTGTCTCTCTGTGTCTCGACCAGACCAGCAGCTGTCTCTCTGTGTCTCGACCAGACCAGCAACTGTCTCTCTGTGTCTCGACCAGACCAGCAGCTGTCTCTCTGTGTCTCGACCAGACCAGCAGCTGTCTCTCTGTGTCT
Source organism: Salvelinus alpinus (assembly GCF_045679555.1). Taxonomy (NCBI): domain Eukaryota; kingdom Metazoa; phylum Chordata; class Actinopteri; order Salmoniformes; family Salmonidae; genus Salvelinus; species Salvelinus alpinus. Next base: position 44,529,527 of record NC_092106.1, on the reverse strand, counting down.
CGACCAGACCAGCAGCTGTCTCTCTGTGTCTCGACCAGACCAGCAGCTGTCTCTCTGTGTCTCGACCAGACCAGCAGCTGTCTCTCTGTGTCTCGACCAGACCAGCAGCTGTCCCTCTGTGTCTCGACTAGACCAGCAGCTGTCTCTCTGTGTCTCGACCAGACCAGCAGCTGTCTCTCTGTGTCTCGACCAGACCAGCAGCTGTCCCTCTGTGTCTCGACTAGACCAGCAGCTGTCTCTCTGTGTCTCGACCAGACCAGCAGCTGTCTCTCTGTGTCTCGACCAGACCAGCAGCTGTCTCTCTGTGTCTCGACCAGACCAGCAGCTGTCTCTCTGTGTCTCGACCAGACCAGCAGCTGTCCCTCTGTGTCTCGACTAGACCAGCAGCTGTCTCTCTGTGTCTCGACCAGACCAGCAGCTGTCTCTCTGTGTCTCGACCAGACCAGCAGCTGTCCCTCTTTGTCTCGACTAGACCAGCAGCTGTCTCTCTGTGTCTCGACCAGACCAGCAGCTGTCCCTCTGTGTCTCGACTAGACCAGCAGCTGTCTCTCTGTGTCTCAACCAGACCAGCAGCTGTCAGTCTGTGTCTCGACTAGACCAGCAGCTGTCTCTCTGTGTCTCGACCAGACCAGCAGCTGTCCCTCTGTGTCTCGACTAGACCAGCAGCTGTCTCTCTGGACTTTGGTCTGTCCTGCTGTATAGCATCCTTTCTATCCTTTTAACCTTATTCTCTCTTTGTGCGTTTTCTTTTCTTTGCCCCACCTATTCCTCCTTCTCCAGCATCTGCTCTCCCTCGCTGTCTTTATTCTGATTGCTTCCTCTCTTTCTTCACTCCATCACCTCTTGATTTTCTCCATCCTCCTCTCTAGAGGGAATATAAAGGAACACAGCAGCCAGTGTAAAGTCACAGAGTTTCTGTGTTCCTGTTTAGATTCCGTGGAAGTGTGGCGTTGTGGGTTCAGAATAGTGTTCTGAATCAGGGAGTGTGTGTGTGGGCTGATAGCTCTGTTGGTTAAACGCTCTATCCATCTCCTTCAGTCATGTCTCTGCTATCATAATAACTATCCATCTCCTTCAGTCATGTCTCTGCTATCATAATAACTATCCATCTCCTTCAGTCATGTCTCTGCTATCATACTAACTATCCATCTCCTTCAGTCATGTCTCTGCTATTATAATAACTATCCAACTCCTTAATTAATGTCTCTGCTATCATAATAACTATCCATCTCCTTCAGTCATGTCTCTGCTATCATAGTAACTATCCATCTCCTTCAGTCATGTCTCTGCTATCATAGTAACTATCCATCTCCTTCAGTCATGTATCTGCTATCATAGTAACTATCCATCTCCTTCAGTCATGTCTCTGCTATCATAATAACTATCCATCTCCTTCAGTCATGTCTCTGCTATCATAGTAACTATCCATCTCCTTCAGTCATGTCTCTGCTATCATAATAACTATCCATCTCCTTCAGTCATGTCTCTGCTATCATAGTAACTATCCATCTCCTTCAGTCATGTCTCTGCTATCATAATAACTATCCAACTCCTTCAGTCATGTCTCTGCTATCATAGTAACTATCCATCTCCTTCAGTCATGTCTCTGCTATCATGATCACTATCCATCTCCTTCAGTCATGTCTCTGCTATCATGATCACTATCCATCTCCTTCAGTCATGTCTCTGCTATCATAATAACTATCCATCTCCTTCAGTCATGTCTCTGCTATCATAATAACTATCCATCTCCTTCATTAATGTCTCTGCTATCAAAATAACTATTAATCTCCTTCAATCATGTCTCTGCTATCATAATAAATATCCAACTCCTTAATTAATGTCTCTGCTATCATAGTAACTATCCATCTCCTTCAGTCATGTCTCTGCTATCATGATCACTATCCATCTCCTTCAGTCATGTCTCTGCTATTATAATAAATATCCAACTCCTTAATTTTATGTCTCTGCTATCATAGTAATTATCCATCTCCTTCAGTCATGTCTCTGCTATCATGATCACTATCCATCTCCTTCAGTCATGTCTCTGCTATTATAATAACTATCCATCTCCTTCAGTCATGTCTCTGCTATCATAATAACTATCCATCTCCTTCAGGCATGTCTCTGCTATCATAATAACTATCCATCTCCTTCATTAATGTCTCTGCTATCATAATTACTATAAAATATGCCATTTATCCTGCTTCAGTCATGTCTCCACTATCATAATTACTTTAAAATACACCATTTATCCTGCTTCAGTCATGTCTAGACTATCATAATTACTATAAAATACACCATTTATCCTGCTTCAGTCATGGGTCTGCTATCATAAATACTATAAAATACACAATTTATCCTTCCTTAGTGATGTGTCTTGTCCTAAAGGGAGGTCCCGCCACACCAGAGACACACACACACATGCACGCACACAACTAATGAACTATCATGGTCTAAACACACCAAGACAGTCGTGAAGAGGGCACAATTAAACCTTTCCCCCTCAGGAGACTGAAAATATTTGCCATGGGTTCCCAGATCCTCAAAAAGTTATACTGCTGCACCATCGAGGGCATCCTGAGCAGTTGCATCACCGCCTGGTATGGCAATTGCTCGCCATATGACCGTAAGGCACTACAGAGGGTAGTGTGTACGGCCCAGTACATCGCTGGGGCCAAGCTTCCTGCCATCCAGGACCTATAGTTGAAGTCGGAAGTTTACATACACTTCGGTTGGAGTCATTAAAACTCGTTTTTCAACCACTCCACAAATTTCTTGTTAACAAACTATAGTTTTGGCAAGTTGGTTAGGACATCTACTTTGTGCAATTTTTCCAACAATTGTTTACAGACAGATTATTTCACTTATAATTCACTGTATCACAATTCCAGTGGGTCAGAAAAGATTTGGCATACACTAAGTTGACTGTGCCTTTAAACAGCTTGGAAAATTCCAGAAAATGATGTCATGGCTTTAGAAGCTTCTGATAGGATAATTGACATCATTTGAGTCAATTGGAGGTGTACCTGTGGATGTATTTCAAGGCCTACCTTCAAACACAGTGCCTCTTTGCTTGACATCATGGGAAAATCAAAAGAAATCAGCCAAGACCTCCTCCGCCTGAAGGTACCACGTTCATCTGTACAAACAATAGTACGCAAGTATAAACACCATGGGACCACGCAGCCGTCATACCGCTCAGGAAGAAGACGCGTTCTGTCTCCTAGAGATGAACGTACTTTGGTGCGAAAAGTGCAAATCAATCCCAGAACAACAGCAAAGGACCTTGGGAAGATGATGGAGGAAACTGGTACAAAAGTATCTATATCCACAGTAAAACGAGTCCTATATCGACATAATCTGAAAGGCCGCTTAGCAAGGAAGAAGTCACTGCTCCAAAACCGCCATAAAAAAGCCAGACTACGGTTTGCAACTGCACATGGGGACAAAGATCGTACTTTTTGGAGAAATGTCCTCTGGTCTGATGAAACAAAAATAGAATTGTTTGGCCATAATGACCATCATTATGTTTGGAAGAAAAAGGGGGAGGCTTGCAAGCCGAAGAACACCATCCCAACTGTGAAACACGGGGGTGGCAGCATCATGTTGTGGGGGTGCTTTGCTGCAGGAGGGACTGGCGCACTTCATACAATAGATGGCATCATGAGGGTGTAAAATTATGTGTATATATTGAAGCAACATCTCAAGACATCAGTCCGGAAGTTAAAGCTTGGTCGCAAATGGGTCTTCCAAATGGACAATGACCTCAAGCATACTTCCAAAGTTGTGGCAAAATGGCTTAAGGACAACAAAGTCAAGGTATTGGAGTGGCCATCACAAAGCCCTGACCTCAATCCTACTGAAATTGTGGGCAGAACTGAAAAAGCGTGTGCGAGCAAGGAGGCCTACAAACCTGACTCAGTTACACCAGCTCTGTCAGGAGGAATGGTCCAAAATTCACCCAACTTATTGTGGGAAGCTTGTGGAAGGCTACCCGAAAGGTTTGACCCAAGTTAAACAATTTAAAGTCAATGCTACCAAATACTAATTGAGTGTATGTAAACTTCTGACCCACTGGGAATGTGATGAAAGAAATAAAAGCTGAAATAAATCAATACTGTACTATTATTCTAACATTTCACAATCTTAAAATAAAGTGGTGATCCTAGCTGACCTAAGACAGGGAATTTTTACTTGGATTAAATTTCAGGGATTGTGAAAAATGGGTTTAAATGTATTTGGCTAAGGTGTATGTAAACTTCCGACTTCAACTGTATATAATAGGCGGTGTCAGAGGAAAGCCCATAAAATTGTCAGAGACTCCAGTCACCCAAGTCATAGACTGTTTTCTCTACTACCGCACGGCAAGCGGTACCGGAGTGCCAGGTCTAGGACCAAAAGGCTCCTTAACGGCTTCTACCCCCAAGCCATAAGACTGCTGAACAATTAATCAAATGGCCCCCCTCCATTTGTTTTGTACACTGCTGTTTATTATCTATGCATAGTCACTTCACCCCTATCTACATGTACAAATTACCTCTAACCTGTACCCCCGCACACTGACTCGGTACCGGTACCCCCTGTATATAGCCTCGTTATTGTTATGTTATTGTGTTCCTGTTATTATTGTTATTTTTTACTTTAGTTTATTTGGTCAATATTTTCTTAACTCTTTCTTGAACTGCACTGTTGGTTAAGGTCTTGTACGTAAGCATTTCACGGTAAGGTTGTTGTATTCGGCGCATGTGACAAATAAAGTTTGATTTGATTTGAACTACGCAACTACAGAACAAGCCACGGCGCACGTGGACGCCCCCGCACGGCATACAGGAATTATTTAAATGTGGTAAATATCAGCCCGCCCTGATCATCAAGACCTGACAGTCTCAAGATGAACCACTCTTTATTCCACTAATGCTGTCTCCCTCCTCTTACATTCCTCCTCTCTTTTCCTGTCTTCTGCTCCTGTACCCCTACATATGACCACTCCTGACTTCCAAATCATTTGCACCGTGTGTGTGTGCATTTTTTGTATGTCTTTGCGTGTATGTGTGGTTTGGAGCTGTCATGTCTCTGCTGTGGCAGTGTCTGTCCCTCAGCCCTGAGATGTAATATGACAGAGGGGGAGCGGAGTTCCCTGTCAGACTGACTCTGGGAATGACACTCCTTCAGAATGATGAGCGACGCTCCCACCTCGCGTGCAGAACTAACCTCACTCTACGCTAATGCACCACTGCATGAGGTGTGTGTGTGTGTGTGTGTGTGTGTGTGTGTGTGTGTGTGTGTGTGTGTGTGTGTGTGTGTGTGTGTGTGTGCGTTAACTAGATTGTAATTTTACATGAAATAAAATTGTGGGACTTGCTTTACCTGTTTTTAAAATACTGGTATTTGAAGATGTTTCAAAAGTGTTAAACAAAACAGTTAAATATATTCAAAGTTAAATGTAGTGAAATAATTACTATATCAACCATATTACTTTGGGTTGTGGGGCAATTGTTTTAGCTGTCACGGGAGCTGTTCAGTCTGAACAGATTCACAGATCATGGGAATTTGCTATGAAGACGTTGTCTCCCTCCGAGGCACATGTTGCTAGGCAACTCCCCTTAGCATGCCTGCTCTCTCAGTGGCTAAAGCCAGTGTGAGAAACATGCTATGAAACTAAATAAATACTGCATTATGACCCACGAAACGTATTTGTTAGATTAACGATAGTGTTGTGAAGATGACGAACTTCAAAACGTGATGTAGTTTTATTGGAATTTGCAGCTGTTGTTGGTAAGTCATGAATCTGCAAGCGTCTGACGTGACTTACTGCATCTTTAATAGAGGCAGGTGATGGGTTACGAAAACAGCTTGATGCTTGGTTGGTGGAATATATATTTTTCCTGTTCTGATCTCAGATTTGAAAAGCAGAGAAATAGAGGAAGATTTCATACGCTCTAACTTTTTGTCTAAGTTATTGGCAAAGTGATTAAAGTAGCTGATTAGAATGTTGGGAGGCATGATGCCACAATGGGCCCTTTAGAATGCTGAGGAAATCCAATAAAAGTGTATGGAGGACAGAAGTCTTAATAGTTTAAAAGGTATAAAAGACATCCAAAAGTTGTATAAAAGCACACTATTCAAGACCGATCTGCACGTTTTAAAGTTTGCATGACGTTTCTAGCTTAAACGGTGTAGGACGAGTAGCTTTAATTAAAAAAAAAATAGAAGTATCACAAAGATTTAGAATGGGACGTTTGCTTCGCAAATCCCATTAATAATCAACCCAGTACCTCCACTCGGGAACGAGGAGATTGGGTTTATACAGGGAATGTGTGTGTCCACATGCAAGGGTGTGTGTGTGACGTGTGAGTGTGTCTGTGGAATGTGCGTGTCCATAGAGCCCAGGGATCAGAGTAAAGACCAGAGGATGAAGGGGATGTGTGGCGTTGCACGCGACCCAAACACATGTTACAGACATATAGCTACCGCATCCCTGGAGACCACTGGCTACAGATCTGGTTTTCTTCCTCATGTCCAAACTAGAACTCTGGTCTACAGTAGTTGATGTGGGAATATCTGTAGTTGTTAGATCTGAGCTGAAGTGGGAGTGTCCTCCTAGATGCTGAACCATATATTGAGATCAGTGGTTAGCGTTACCAAGACACTGTCTGAACCATGTATTGAGATCAGTAGTTAGCCTAACCAGGAAGCTGAACCATGTATGAAAATCAGTGGTTAACCTGACCAGGAAGCTGAACCATGTATGGAGATCGGTAGTTAGCCTAACCAGGAAGCTGAACCATGTATTGAGATCAGTAGTTAACCTAACCAGGAAGCTGACCCATGTATGAAAATCAGTGGTTTACCTAACCAGGAAGCTGACCCATGTATGAAAATCAGTGGTTTACCTAACCAGGAAGCTGAACCATGTATGGAGATCGGTAGTTAGCCTAACCAGGAAGCTGAACCATGTATGGAGATCGGTAGTTAGCCTAACCAGGAAGCTGAACCATGTATGGAGATCGGTAGTTAGCCTAACCAGGAAGCTGAACCATGTATGGAGATCGGTAGTTAGCCTAACCAGGAAGCTGAACCATGTATGGAGATCGGTAGTTAGCCTAACCAGGAAGCCGAACCATGTATGGAGATCAGTAGTTAACCTAACCAGGAATCTGTCTACTGATCCTCTGGTTATAATGTTGACCTCTCATCAAAGAGTTGTAACTGGGACATCATGACTTGTGTTCCTACAGAGTTCTGAAAGGGAAGATGGTGCCGTTCTGAATGGACCCAACTTTTCTATTTTGTGTTACTTTTTTGGGCGTTTTTAATTTTATTTTTATGATCGACAATAACTTTTTAACATCAGATCGGCAGTTACTAACCTCAATGCCGGCTTCAACTTCGACTTTGACTCGTCTGCCCTGGGCTCTTTGTGTAATTCCGACCCAGTTTTCCGGCTATCCAATAGGAAACGCAGGTGAAGAAGAGCCAGGAGAGGGGGAGACCTGGGGAGATTCAGGTGATGGTTAAACTGGACACCTCTTCCCTCTATTCTATTGGCCAATGTGCAGTCACTTGATAATAAGATGGATGCCCTCCGATCACGGATTTGCTGTCAACGGGACTCTTGTAACTGCAATATTCTCAGCTTTTCTTATACATGGCTTTCAGACAAGATACCCCCCATGGGTATCCAAGTCGATGGATTCCCCAACCACCAAGCAGACAGGACATTGGATTCAGGGAAATCGAGGGAGAGGGGTATGCCTCTTCATCAACAGCAAATGGTTTGCTGACTCTAGCGCAGCGGAGGTCTCGACCCATTGTTCACCCGTCTTGGAATACCTGACGGTCTCAAAGCCATCAGACTGTGGAACAGCCATCACTAACTCTGAGAGGCTGCAGCCTACATACGGACTCAGACTGTGGAACAGCCATCACTAACTCTGAGAGGCTGCAGCCTACATACGGACTCAGACTGTGAAACAGCCATCACTAACTCTGAGAGGCTGCAGCCTACATACGGACTCAGACTGTGAAACAGCCATCACTAACTCTGAGAGGCTGCAGCCTACATACGGACTCAGACTGTAAAACAGCCATCACTAACTCTGAGAGGCTGCAGCCTACATACGGACTCAGACTGTGGAACAGCCATCACTAACTCTGAGAGGCTGCAGCCTACATACGGACTCAGACTGTGAAACAGCCATCACTAACTCTGAGAGGCTGCAGCCTACATACGGACTCAGACTGTGGAACAGCCATCACTAACTCTGAGAGGCTGCAGCCTACATACGGACTCAGACTGTGAAACAGCCATCACTAACTCTGAGAGGCTGCAGCCTACATACGGACTCAGACTGTGAAACAGCCATCACTAACTCTGAGAGGCTGCAGCCTACATACGGACTCAGACTGTGAAACAGCCATCACTAACTCTGAGAGGCTGCAGCCTACATACGGACTCAAATCATTGGCCACTTTAATAAATGGATCACTAGTCACTTTAAATAATGACACTTTAATAATGTTTACATATCTTACATTAGTCATCTCATATGTATATACTGTATTTTATACCATCTACTGCATCTTGCCTATGCCGCACGGCCATCGCTCATCCATATATTTATATGTACATATTCTTATTCCATCCCTTTACATTTGTGTGTATAAGGTCGTTGTGGAATTGTTAGATGACTTGTTAGATATTACTGCACTGTCGGAACTAGAAGCACAAGCATTTCACTACACTCGCATTAACATCTGCTAACCGTGTGTATGTGACCAATAGAAATGTGATTTGATTTGATTTGGTCAAATGCCATCCCTTCTACCACCCAAGAGAGTTTTCATCTGTTGACTGCTGTATATATTCCACCTCAGGATATTACAGTACAAATCACAGGCTGGCAGTTAAGGAACTGTACGAGGCTATAAACAAGCAGGAAACCATGAACCCGTAGACTGCTTTCCTTGTTGCCGGTGATTTTATTTCCGCGTCATTAAGACATATAATGCCAACATCAATCCACATGTCTCCTTTGCCACTTTTGGCGATAAAATCCTAGATCACTGTTACTCTACCCATAAGCAAGCATACAAAGTCCCCCCCCACCCCCCCCCATTCCCTTCGGCAAATCAGATCATGACTATATACATACTCCTGCTTCCTGTTTACAACGAGAAGCTCAAACAGGAAGTACTCGTGAAGCGCTCCGTAAAGAAATGGTCCTCTGTTTCGGAGGCTATGCTCCAAGACTTCTTTGCTAGCACTGACTAGAATATGTTCCGGGACTCCGCCGATAGCATCGAAGAGATAACCCCCTCTGTCATCTGCTTCATTAGGAAATGCGTCACCGACGTTGTCCCCACAGTGAAGTTTCGCTGCTTCCCCAATCAAAAGAATCGGCGCTGAGCTAAAGGACATGGCTACCGTACACATGGCTTTTTGCAGCTAACCCCAAAGCTACGGCTGAGGACACAAACACGTACAGTTGAAGTTGGAAGTTTACATACACTTAGGTTGGAGTCATTGAAACCGGTTTATTGTTAACAAACTATAGTTTTGGCAAGTCGGTTAGGACATCTACTTTGTGCATGACACAAGTAATTTTTCCAACAATTGTATACCTAGACAGATTATTTCACTTATAATTTACTGTATCACAATTCCAGTGGGTCAGAAGTTTACATACACTAAATTGACTGTACCTTTAAACAGCTTGGAAAATTCCAGAAAATTATGTCATGGCTTTAGAAGCTTCTGATAGGCTAATTGACATCATTTGAGTCAATTGGAGGTGTACCTGTGGATGTATTTCAAGGCCTACCTTCAAACTCAGTGCCTCTTTGCTTGACATCATGGGTAAATCTAAAGAAATCAGCCAAGACCTCAGAAAAAAATGGTAGATCTCCACAAGTCTGATTCATCCTTGGGAGCAATTTCCAAATGCCTGAAGGTACCACGTTCATCTGTACAAACAATAGTGCTCAAGTATAAACACCATGGGACCACGCAGCCGTCATACCGCTCAGGAAGGAGACTCGTCTCCTAGAGATGAACATACTTTAGCGCGAAAAGTGCAAATCAATCCCAGAACAACAGCAAAGGACCTTGTGAAGATGCTGGAGGAAACAGGTACAAAAGTATCTATATCCACAGTAAAACGAGTCCTATATCGACATAACCTGATAGGCCGCTCAGCAAGGAAGAAGCCACTGCTCCAAAACTGCCAAAAAAAGCCAGACTACGGTTTGCAACTGCACATGGGGACAAAGATCGTACTTTTTGGACAAATGTCCTCTGGTCTGATGAAACAAAAATAGAACTGTTTGGCCATAATGACCATCGTGATGTTTGGAAGAAAAAGGGGGAGGCTTGCAAGCCGAAGAACACCATCCCAACCCTGAAGCACAGGGTGGCAGCATCATGTTGTGGGGCTGCTTTGCTGCAGTAGGGCCTGGTGCACTCAAGGGTGAAAAATTATGTGGATATATTGAAGCAACATCTCAAGACATCAGTCAGGAAGTTAAAGCCTGGTTGGAAATGGGTCTTCCAAATGGACAATTATCCCAAGCATACTTCCAAAGTTGTGGCAAAATGGCTTAAGGACAACAAAGTCAAGGTATTGGAGTGGCCATCACAAAGCCCTGACCTCAATCCTATAGAAAATGTGTGGGCAGAACTGAAAAAGCGTGTGCAAGCAAGAAGGCCTACAAACCTGACTCAGTTACACCAGCTCTGTCAGGAGGAATGGTCCAAAATTCACCCAACTTATTGTGGGAAGCTTGTGGAAGGTTACCCGAAAGGTTTGACCCAAGTTAAACAATTTAAAGGCAATGCTATCAAATACTAATTGAGTGTATGTAAACTTCTGACCCACTGGAAATGTGATGAAAGAAATAAAAGCTGAAATAAATCATTATCTCTACTATTATTCTGACATTTCACATTCTTAAAATAAAGTGGTGATCCTAACTGACCTAAGACAGGGAGTTTTTACTAGGATTAAATGTCAGGAATTGTGAAAAACTGAGTTTAAATGTATTTGGCTAAGGTGTATGTAAACTTCTGACTTCAACTGTATGTACAAGAAGTCCTGCTACTACTTCTGCAGAGCCGTCAAACAAGCAAAAAGGACAATATAGGAACAAGGTGGAATCCTATTACACATGCTCTGACGCCCGACACGTGACAGGAGCTACAGTCCATTACGGATTACAAAGGAAAACCCAGCCATGATCTGCCTGACGATGCCTTTCTACCAGACGAACTCAATGCCACCCCTCATAGCCTGGTTCCTCTCTAGGTTTCTTCCTAGGTTTTGGCCTTTCTAGGGAGTTTTTCCTAGCCACCGTGCTTCTACACCTGCATTGCTTGCTGTTTGGGGTTTTAGGCTGGGTTTCTGTACAGCACTTCTAGATATTAGCTGATGTACGAAGGGCTATATAAAATAAACTTGATTTGATTTGAATGCATTTTATTTTAAGCTTCGACAAAAACAACACCGAACTGTGCACGAGGGCCCCCGCTGACCCAGGAGACTGGGTGATCTCGCTCTCAGAGACCGACGAGATTTAAGGTTTTTAATCAGGTCAACACTCCTAAGGGCGTGGGCCCTGTGACGATGAGACAGCCTACAAGAAGAAGGTCAGTGACCTGGCAGTGCGGTGCCAGGAAAATAATCTTTCCCTTCTCATCAGTAAGTCCAAGGAGGTGATCGTGGACTACAGGAAAGGGAGGGTGAGCATTCCCCCATCGACGGAGCGGGTTCGAGAGGTTCAAGTTCCTATGTGTCCAAATCACTAAGGAGATAAAATGGTCCACACACACAGTCGTGAAGAAGGTGCGAAGGTGCGACCTCTTCCCCTTCAGGAGGTTGAAAAGATTTGACATGGGCCCTCAAATCCTCAAAAAGTTCTACAGCTGCACCATTGAGAGCATATTGACTGACTGCATCAATGCTTGGTATGTCAACTGCGCCTGGCGGTACAGAGGGTTGTGTGGACAGCCCAGTACATCACTAGGGCCGAGCTCCCTGCCATCCAGGACCTCTATATCAGGCGGTGTAAAGGAAGGCTCGGAAAAGTCCAGCCACCCAAACCATAGACTGTTCTCTCTGCTTCCGCACGGCAAGCGGTAACGGAGCGCCAGGTCTGGCACCAACAGGCTCCTTGAACAGCTTCTATCCCCAAGCCATGACTGCTAAATAGCAAACAAAATGGCTACACGGACTATTTGCATTGAACCTAAGATTTTATTTGAATTTTTGCACACTCACGCTATGCACATTCTACACACTAACTTACACACACTCACACTCCAACACACACACACACACACACACACACACACACACACACACACACACACACACACACACACACACACACACACACACACACACTACTGACGCTGGAATTGATCCTGTATATAGCTACTGACCCTGGAACTGACCCTGCATATAACTACTGACCCTGGAACTGACCCTGCATATAACTACTGACCCTGGAACTGACTCTGCATATGGCTGCTGACCCTGGAACTGACTCTGCATATAGCTACTGACCCTGGAACTGACTCTGCATATAACTACTGACCCTGGAACTGACTCTGCATATGGCTACTGACCCTGGAACTGACCCTGTATATAATTACTGACGCTGGAACTGACTCTGCATATGGCTACTGACCCTGGAACTGACTCTGCATATAGCTACTGACCCTGGAACTGACTCTGCATATAACTACTGACCCTGGAACTGACTCTGCATATAGCTACTGACCCTGGAACTGACTCTGCATATGGCTACTGACCCTGGAACTGACTCTGCATATACAGTGGGGCAAAAAAGTATTTAGTCAGCCACCAATTGTGCAAGTTCTCCCACTTAAAAAGATGAGAGAGGCCTGTAATTTTCATCATAGGTACACTTCAACTATGACAGACAAAATGAGAAAAGAAAATCCAGAAAATGACATTGTAGGATTTTTTATGAATTCATTTGCAAATTATGGTGGAAAATAAGTATTTGGTCAATAACAAAAGTTTATCTCAATACTTTGTTATATACCCTTTGTTGGCAATGACAGAGGTCAAACGTTTTCTGTAAGTCTTCACAAGGTTTTCACACACTGTTGCTGGTATTTTGGCCCATTCCTCCATGCAGATCTCCTCTAGAGCAGTGATGTTTTGGGGCTGTTGCTGGGCAACACGGACTTTCAACTCCCTCCAAAGATTTTCTATGGGGTTGAGATCTGGAGACTGGCTAGGCCACTCCAGGACCTTGAAATGCTTCTTACGAAGCCACTCCTTCGTTGCCTGGGCGGTGTGTTTGGGATCATTGTCATGCTGAAAGACCCAACCACGTTTCATCTTCAATGCCCTTGCTGATGGAAGGAGGTTTTCACTCAAAATCTCACGATACATAGCCCCATTCATTCTTTCCTTTACACGGATCAGTCGTCCTGGTCCCTTTGCAGAAAAACAGCCACAAAGCATGATGTTTCCACCCCCATGCTTCACAGTAGGTATGGTGTTCTTTGGATGCAACTCAGCATTCTTTGTCCTCCAAACACGACGAGTTGAGTTTTTACCAAAAAGTTCTATTTTGGTTTCATCTGACCATATGACATTCTCCCAATCTTCTTCTGGATCATCCAAATGCTCTCTAGCAAACTTCAGACGGGCCTGGACATGTACTGGCTTAAACAGGGGGACACGTCTGGCACTGCAGGATTTGAGTCCCTGGCGGCGTAGTGTGTTACTGATGGTAGGCTTTGTTCCTTTGGTCCCAGCTCTCTGCAGGTCATTCACTAGGTCCCCCCGTGTGGTTCTGGGATTTTTGCTCACCGTTCTTGTGATCATTTTGACCCCACGGGGTGAGATCTTGCGTGGAGCCCCAGATCGAGGGAGATTATCAGTGGTCTTTTATGTCTTCCATTTCCTAATAATTGCTCCCACAGTTGATTTCTTCAAACCAAGCTGCTTACCTATTGCAGATTCAGTCTTCCCAGCCTGGTGCAGGTCTTCAATTTTGTTTCTGGTGTCCTTTGACAGCTCTTTGGTCTTGGCCATAGTGGAGTTTGGAGTGTGACTGTTTGAGGTTGTGGACAGGTGTCTTTTATACTGATAACAAGTTCAAACAGGTGCCATTAATACAGGTAACGAGTGGAGGACAGAGGAGCCTCTTAAAGAAGAAGTTACAGGTCTGTGAGAGCCAGAAATCTTGCTTGTTTGTAGGTGACCAAATACTTATTTTCCACCATAATTTGCTAATAAATTCATTAAAAATCCTACAATGTGATTTTCTGGATTTTTTCTCTCATTTTGTCTGTCCTAGTTGAAGTGTACCTATGATGAAAATTACAGGCCTCTCTCATTTTTTTTCAAGTGGGAGAACTTGTACAATTGGTGGCTGACTAAATACTTTTTTGCCCCACTGTAACTACTGACCCTGGAACTGACTCTGCATATAGCTACTGACCCTGGAACTGACTCTGCATATGGCTACTGACCCTGGAACTGACTCTGCATATAGCTACTGACCCTGGAACTGACTCTGCATATGGCTACTGACCCTGGAACTGACTCTGCATATAGCTACTGACCCTGGAACTGACTCTGCATATGGCTACTGACCCTGGAACTGACTCTGTATATAACTACTGACCCTGGAACTGACTCTGCATAGGAATTACTTACTTTCTCATTTCACTGTACTAGTGTGTTATATCAAATCAAAGTGTTGTTGGGTGCACAGCATACAACAGGTGTAAACAGTACAGTGAAATGCTTACTTACAAGTTCTTATTGTTTGTGTGTGTGTGTGTGTGTGTGTGTGTGTGTGTGTGTGTGTGTGTGTGTGTGTGTGTGTGTGTGTGTGTGTGTTGTCTGTCTGTCTGTCTGTCTGTCTGTCTGTCTGTCTGTCTGTCTGTCTGTCTGTCTGTCTGTCTGTCTGTCTGTCTGTCTGTCTGTCTGTCTGTCTGTCTGTCTGTCTGTCTGTCTGTCTGTCTGTCTGTCTGTCTGTCTGTCTGTCTGTCTGTCTGTCTGTCTGTCTGTCTGTCTGTCTGTCTGTCTGTCTGTCTGTCTGTCTGTCTGTCTGTCTGTCTGTCTGTCTGTCTGTCTGTCTGTGTGCACCTGTCTGATAGCTTTGTGATGAACTACAGTACGTGACAACTCCTCTCTAACATTCCTTTGATTCTGAAAGATCAAGTAAAGTAGCAGTGTTTGTGTGGGAGATGTTACCATGACAACTGCACAACCTCTGACCTGGAAGTCAGAAGTCATTGCTCCACACCTTTTGTGTTGCTGTGGAAACACACACATGTCAGGAACAGTTTGGGGCGAGTTTTAGAGACACGCTTGGAATCTAGATGAGCTGAGCCGTGAAACCTGATCAGTTAGCCTGTCAGAGAGTGACTCAGAACAATTTGTTTGTTTCCTTAAGGAACGCAGTGTGTAAACACGCGCGCACACACACACACACACACACACACACTGACACCGGCACACAAACACACACTACACAAACAACACAAACCGATTGCTGCGCCATTTGTTCCCCATTACTGAGCTTCAAACAGAATCCCACATCACCATTATCATACATGAAAGAGAGAGAGAGAGAGAGAGAGAGAGAGAGGGCGAGAGATGGAGAGAGCGAGAGAGAGAGAGGGAGATATATATATATATATATATATATATATATATATATATATATATATATATATATATATATATACATATATATATAGAGAGAGAGATATATATATATAGAGAGAGATATATATAGAGAGAGATATATATAGAGAGAAAAGGAAGGCAGTAGATAGAGACAATGAGAGAGAGAGAGAGAGAGAGAGAGAGAGAGAGAGAGAGAGAGAGAGAGAGAGAGACAGAGAATGTGTGAGGTGAGAAAAGAGAGCTGGGAAAAGACCGCTCCATAGAACAAACATCTGAGTGAGAGGATCCATTTAAATGTCCCATAGACTGACCATCTGAGTGAGAGGATCCATTTAAATGTCCCATAGACTGACCATCTGAGTGAGAGGATCCATTTAAATGTCCCATAGACTGACCATCTGAGTGAGAGGATCCATTTAAATGTCCCATAGACTGACCATCTGAGTGAGAGGATCCATTTAAATGTCCCATAGACTGACCATCTGAGTGAGAGGATCCATTTAAATGTCCCATAGACTGACCATCTGAGTGAGAGGAGGACGTAAGGGTTCACAATGACCTCATTATCTGGACCCAGTGCACATCACGAACATGCTGGCTTATCATCAGTCTGTGATCCTGCTAATAACACACCAGTTAGATGATCTAGGTCATTAGCTAGTGAAAGCGCTGCGTTAATCGAATCCGGTATCAGGATAAATAAAAAGCAAGGTCTGCTAACTTTCTTTAATTGTGTTTAATTAACGCAAGCAATAAATGGCAAATGCAATTTTCGTATATACGGGTTCACTGTATCACCGCAGGCAAACAACAGTTATTATACTATGACAGCCATCCGTTGACCTATCACAGTAGAGGCTGAGCGTGGTTTAAACTTTGCTCAGCCTATCGCTGGCACTCGGACTGGTCCCAGTCTCTTGGTGCTCGCATCTGTCCGCATCTGGTCGTTGGGTAGATTAGATCCGTCTTGTGTCTCACCCCAGATTCTACACTCAAACAGTTCCTTATTTGGTATTGTCCAGTGTTCTACCCGCCCTGGTTGGCCTAGAGATATGCACCCCTCCCCTCTCCAGATTGACCACAGCTTTTATAGCCTGTCACTCTATGTTGCTCAGTCTTTACACACATACACACATCTGTATTGTTTGTGTGTGTGTGTAACAAAACAATATTCATCTTCAAATAATATGGTAGCGGGCTATAGTGCATAATCATAAATCATAACAATTGCTGAAACAACTCAACCCCTCTCTCCCTGGTGGTCAGTCATTAGCTAGCTGAAACAACTCAACCCATCTCTCTCTGATGGTCAGTCATTAGCTAGCTGAAACAACTCAACCCCTCTCTCCCTGGTGGTCAGTCATTAGCTAGCTGAAACAACTCAACCCCTCTCTCCCTGGTGGTCAGTCATTAGCTAGCTGAAACAACTCAACCCATCTCTCTCTGATGGTCAGTCATTAGCTAGCTGAAACAACTCAACCCCTCTCTCTCTGATGGTCAGTCATTAGCTAGCTGAAACAGCTCAACCCCTCTCTCTCTGGTGGTCAGTCATTAGCTAGCTGAAACAGCTCAACCCCTCTCTCCCTGGTGGTTGGTCATTAGCTAGCTGAAACAGCTCAACCCCTCTCTCTCTGGTGGTCAGTCATTAGCTAGCTGAAACAGCTCAACCCCTCTCTCTCTGGTGGTTGGTCATTAGCTAGCTGAAACAGCTCAACCCCTCTCTCTCTGGTGGTTGGTCATTAGCTAGCTGAAACAGCTCAACCCCTCTCTCTCTGGTGGTCAGTCATTAGCTAGCTGAAACAGCTCAACCCCTCTCTCTCTGATGGTCAGTCATTAGCTAGCTGAAAAAGCTCAACCCCTCTCTCTCTGGTGGTCGGTCATTAGCTAGCTGAAACAGCTCAACCCCTCTCTCTCTGGTGGTTGGTCATTAGCTAGCTGAAAAAGCTCAACCCCTCTCTCTCTGGTGGTTGGTCATTAGCTAGCTGAAACAGCTCAACCCCTCTCTCTCTGGTGGTTGGTCATTAGCTAGCTGAAACAGCTCAACCCCTCTCTCTCTGGTGGTTGGTCATTAGTAGGACAAGACACAATCTGGAAATAATTTGAGAGCAACAACACAGATCAATTACAATCTTACAAAAACAGTTTGATCAACTGGATCTAGACAGCAGAGTAAAGGTATTGATACGAGGAGAGGAGGATCTAGACAGCAGAGTAAAGGTATTGATACGAGGAGAGGAGGATCTAGACAGCAGTATAAAGGTATTGATACGAGGAGAGGAGAGGAGGATCTAGACAGCAGTGTAAAGGTATTGATACGAGGAGAGGAGAGGAGGATCTAGACAGCAGTGTAAAGGTATTGATACGAGGAGAGGAGAGGAGGATCTAGACAGCAGTGTAAAGGTATTGATACGAGGAGAGGAGGATCTAGACAGCAGTGTAAAGGTATTGATACGAGGAGAGGAGGATCTAGACAGCAGTGTAAAGGTATTGATACGAGGAGAGGAGAGGTGGACCTAGACAGCAGTATAAAGGTATTGATACGAGGAGAGGAGAGGTGGACCTAGACAGCAGTATAAAGGTATTGATACGAGGAGAGGAGAGGAGGATCTAGACAGCAGTGTAAAGGTATTGATACGAGGAGAGGAGGATCTAGACAGCAGTATAAAGGTATTGATACGAGGAGAGGAGGATCTAGACAGCAGTATAAAGGTATTGATACGAGGAGAGGAGGATCTAGACAGCAGTGTAAAGGTATTGATACGAGGAGAGGAGGATCTAGACAGCAGTGTAAAGGTATTGATACGAGGAGAGGAGGATCTAGACAGCAGTATAAAGGTATTGATACGAGGAGAGGAGGATCTAGACAGCAGTATAAAGGTATTGATACGAGGAGAGGAGGATCTAGACAGCAGTGTAAAGGTATTGATACGAGGAGAGGAGGATCTAGACAGCAGTGTAAAGGTATTGATACGAGGAGAGGAGAGGAGGATCTAGACAGCAGTATAAAGGTATTGATACAAGGAGAGGAGGATCTAGATAGCAGTGTAAAGGTATTGATACGAGGAGAGGAGAGGAGGATCTAGACAGCAGTGTAAAGGTATTGATACGAGGAGAGGAGGATCTAGACAGCAGTATAAAGGTATTGATACGAGGAGAGGAGAGGAGGATCTAGACAGCAGTATAAAGGTATTGATACGAGGAGACGAGGATCTAGACAGCAGTATAAAGGTATTGATACGAGGAGAGGAGGATCTAGACAGCAGTGTAAAGGTATTGATACGAGGAGAGGAGGATCTAGACAGCAGTGTAAAGGTATTGATACGAGGAGAGGAGGATCTAGACAGCAGTATAAAGGTATTGATACGAGGAGAGGAGGATCTAGACAGCAGTATAAAGGTATTGATACGAGGAGAGGAGGATCTAGACAGCAGTGTAAAGGTATTGATACGAGGAGAGGAGGATCTAGACAGCAGTGTAAATGTATTGATACGAGGAGAGGTGGATCTAGACAGCAGTATAAAGGTATTGATACGAGGAGAGGAGGATCTAGACAGCAGTATAAAGGTATTGATACGAGGAGAGGAGGATCTAGACAGCAGTATAAAGGTATTGATACGAGGAGAGGATAGGAGGATCTAGACAGCAGTATAAAGGTATTGATACGAGGAGAGGTGGATCTAGACAGCAGTATAAAGGTATTGATACAAGGAGAGGAGGATCTAGATAGCATTGTAAAGGAATTGATTGGAGGAGAGGAGAGGAGGATCTAGACAGCAGTGTAAATGTATTGATACGAGGAGAGGAGGATCTAGACATCAGTATAAAGGTATTGATACGAGGAGAGGAGGATCTAGACAGCAGTATAAAGGAATTGATACGAGGAGAGGTGGATCTAGACATCAGTATAAAGGTATTGATACGAGGAGAGGAGGATCTAGACAGCAGTATAAAGGTATTGATACGAGGAGAGGAGAGGAGGATCTAGACAGCAGTGTAAAGGTATTGATACGAGGAGAGGAGAGGAGGATCTAGACAGCAGTGTAAAGGTATTGATACGAGGAGAGGAGGTTCTAGACAGCAGTGTAAAGGTATTGATACGAGGAGAGGAGGATCTAGACAGCAGTGTAAAGGTATTGATACGAGGAGAGGAGAGGTGGACCTAGACAGCAGTATAAAGGTATTGATACGAGGAGAGGAGAGGTGGACCTAGACAGCAGTATAAAGGTATTGATACGACGAGAGGAGAGGAGGATCTAGACAGCAGTGTAAAGGTATTGATACGAGGATAGGAGGATCTAGACAGCAGTATAAAGGTATTGATACGAGGAGAGGAGGATCTAGACAGCAGTATAAAGGTATTGATACAAGGAGAGGAGGATCTAGATAGCAGTGTAAAGGTATTGATACGAGGAGAGGAGAGGAGGATCTAGACAGCAGTGTAAAGGTATTGATACGAGGATAGGAGGATCTAGACAGCAGTATAAAGGTATTGATACGAGGAGAGGAGGATCTAGACAGCAGTATAAATGTATTGATACGAGGAGAGGAGGATCTAGACAGCAGTATAAAGGTATTGATACGAGGAGAGGAGGATCTAGACAGCAGTGTAAAGGTATTGATACGAGGAGAGGAGGATCTAGACAGCAGTGTAAAGGTATTGATACGAGGAGAGGAGGATCTAGACAGCAGTATAAAGGTATTGATACGAGGAGAGGAGGATCTAGACAGCAGTATAAAGGTATTGATACGAGGAGAGGAGGATCTAGACAGCAGTGTAAAGGTATTGATACGAGGAGAGGAGGATCTAGACAGCAGTGTAAAGGTATTGATACGAGGAGAGGAGAGGAGGATCTAGACAGCAGTGTAAAGGTATTGATACGAGGAGAGGAGGATCTAGACAGCAGTATAAAGGTATTGATACGAGGAGAGGAGGATCTAGACAGCAGTATAAAGGTATTGATACGAGGAGAGGAGGATCTAGACAGCAGTATAAAGGTATTGATACGAGGAGAGGAGGATCTAGACAGCAGTGTAAAGGTATTGATACGAGGAGAGGAGGATCTAGACAGCAGTGTAAAGGTATTGATACGAGGAGAGGAGGATCTAGACAGCAGTATAAAGGTATTGATACGAGGAGAGGAGGATCTAGACAGCAGTATAAAGGTATTGATACGAGGAGAGGAGGATCTAGACAGCAGTGTAAAGGTATTGATACGAGGAGAGGAGGATCTAGACAGCAGTGTAAAGGTATTGATACGAGGAGAGGAGAGGAGGATCTAGACAGCAGTATAAAGGTATTGATACGAGGAGAGGTGGATCTAGACAGCAGTATAAAGGTATTGATACAAGGAGAGGAGGATCTAGATAGCAGTGTAAAGGAATTGATACGAGGAGAGGAGAGGAGGATCTAGACAGCAGTGTAAATGTATTGATACGAGGAGAGGAGGATCTAGACATCAGTATAAAGGTATTGATACGAGGAGAGGAGGATCTAGACAGCAGTATAAAGGAATTGATACGAGGAGAGGTGGATCTAGACATCAGTATAAAGGTATTGATACGAGGAGAGGAGGATCTAGACAGCAGTATAAAGGTATTGATACGAGGAGAGGAGCGGAGGATCTAGACAGCAGTGTAAAGGTAATGATACGAGGAGAGGAGGATCTAGACAGCAGTGTAAAGGTAATGATACGAGGAGAGGAGGATCTAGACAGCAGTATAAAGGTATTGATACGAGGAGAGGAGAGGAGGATCTAGACAGCAGTATAAAGGTATTGATACGAGGAGAGGAGAGGAGGATCTAGACAGCAGTATAAAGGTATTGATACGAGGAGAGGAGGATCTAGACAGCAGTATTAAGGTATTGATACGAGGAGAGGCGGATCTAGACAGCAGTATAAAGGTATTGATACGAGGAGAGGAGGATCTAGACAGCAGTGTAAATGTATTGATACGAGGAGGGGAGGATCTAGACAGCAGTGTAAAGGTATTGATACGAGGAGAGGAGGATCTAGACAGCAGTATAAAGGTATTGATACGAGGAGAGGAGGATCTAGACAGCAGTGTAAATGTATTGATACGAGGAGAGGAGGATCTAGACAGCAGTATAAAGGTATTGATACGAGGAGTGTTGGATCTAGACAGCAGTGTAAAGGTATTGATACGAGGAGAGGTGGATCTAGACAGCAGTATAAAGGTATTGATACGAGGAGAGGAGGATCTAGACAGCAGTGTAAAGGTATTGATACGAGGAGAGGAGTGTGGATTCCATCTGTCATTGATCACCAGCAGCAGGTCTAGATCTCTGCCTCTGCCTCAACACACTGCTTCCTCTGAACCAGACTGCCTCTGCATCAACACACTGCTTCCTCCAGTCCAGCCTGCCTCAACACACTGCTTCCTCCAGTCCAGCCTGCCTCAACACACTGCTTCCTCTGAACCAGACTGCCTCTGCCTCAACACACTGCTTCCTCTGAACCAGACTGCCTCTGCCTCAACACACTGCTTCCTCCAGTCCAGCCTGCCTCAACACACTGCTTCCTCCAGTCCAGACTGCCTCTGCCTCAACACACTGCTTCCTCCAGTCCAGACTGTCTCTGCCTCAACACACTGCTTCTTCCAGTCCAGCCTGCCTCAACACGCTGCTTCCTCCAGTCCAGCCTGACTCAACACACAGCTTCCTCCAGTCCAGCCTGCCTCAACACACTGTTTCCTCCAGTCCAGCCTGCCTCAACACACTGCTTCCTCCAGTCCAGCCTGCCTCAACACACTGCTTCCTCCAGTCCAGCCTGCCTCAACACACTGCTTCCTCTGCCTCAACACAGGGAAGGGGCCAGGATGAAAGGGGGATTATAGGAGAGAGATGAAAGAGAGAAGGTGGCAGGGAGCTAGACGGATAAGAGGACGAGGGAATGTGGACGAGAGGAAGAAAGCAAGCAATGTTTGTGATCTTCATGTGTGTGCATATGTGTTTTTGTACGTTTAGGGAGCCAGTAGAACATTTGGAGAGACAGAAGAATGTTTGGAGAGACAGGAGAACATTTGGAGAGACAGAAGAACGTTTGGAGAGACAGAAGAATGTTTGGAGAGACAGAATAACATTTGGAGAGACAGAAGAACATTTGGAGAGACAGAAGAACGTTTGGAGAGACAGAAGAATGTTTGGAGAGACAGAAGAACGTTTGGAGAGACAGAAGAACATTTGGAGAGAAAGAATAACGTTTGGAGAGACAGAAGAACGTTTGGAGAGACAGAAGAACGTTTGGAGAGACAGAAGAATGTTTGGAGAGACAGAAGAACATTTGGAGAGACAGAAGAACATTTGGAGAGACAGAAGAATGTTTGGAGAGGCAGAAGAACGTTTGGAGAGACAGAATAACGTTTGGAGAGAGAAGAACATTTGGAGAGACAGAAGAACATTTGAAGAGACAGAAGAACATTTGGAGAGACAGAAGAACATTTGGAGAGACAGAAGAACGTTTGGAGAGACAGAAGAATGTTTGGAGAGACAGAAGAACGTTTGGAGAGACAGAAGAACGTTTGGAGAGACAGAAGAATGTTTGGAGAGACAGAAGAACATTTGGAGAGACAGAAGAATGTTTGGAGAGGCAGAAGAACGTTTGGAGAGACAGAATAACGTTTGGAGAGAGAAGAACATTTGGAGAGACAGAAGAACATTTGAAGAGACAGAAGAACATTTGGAGAGACAGAAGAACATTTGGAGAGACAGAAGAATGTTTGGAGAGACAGAAGAATGTTTGGAGAGACAGAAGAACGTTTGGAGAGACAGAAGAACGTTTGGAGAGACAGAAGAATGTTTGGAGAGACAAAAGAATGTTTGGAGAGACAGAAGAACATTTGGAGAGACAGAAGAATGTTTGGAGAGACAGAAGAACATTTGGAGAGACAGAAGAACATTTGGAGAGATAGAAGAACGTTTGGCGAGACAGAAAGAGAGAAAGTCCATGTTAATCTTGGGTCTTTTCTACAATATCTTGCTCCTGGCCTGACCCCTCTCTCAGGTCTCCATGACCTGACCGCTGTCACAAATATACTCCTCCTCTTCCCCTTCTCCTCTCATTTGATCCCTTTTTGTCATAATGCACCTTTTCTCTCGATCCATTTGCTGCATCTGATCATATTAACACCACTCCTCTTCTCTCATCCCTTTCTATCAAACACTCTCCCTCCTCCCTTTCACTCAATTCCATATCTCATTCTTCCCTGGTAGTGGTATCTGCCATGTGAGTGGAGTGGAGGCAGTCACAAGGTTAGGTTAACCTGCTGTTTGATAGGACTGTGGCCAATGTGACATGCTGCTATCTCTGCTTACAATAACACACAACAATGAGAGAGAGAGAGAGAGAGAGAGAGAGAGAGAGAGAGAGAGAGAGAGAGAGAGAGAGAGAGAGAGAGAGAGAGAGAGAGAGAGAGAGAGAGAGAGAGAGAGAGAGAGAGAGAGAGAGAGAGAGAGAGAGAGAGGGTTAGCGGGAGGAGAGAATGACAGAGACGGAACATGTTTCAATCCGGCATGTCAATAAAGCATATTAGTGTCTGAATATAGATAGAGGAAAACACAGAAAGGGAATGGGAGGGAAAAAAGTGTAGACAGACGGCTAAACAGCCTGTTATCCTACTGTACGACTGTAACTACATTTACACTGATAAACAGCCTGTTATCCTACTGTACGACTAACTACATTTACACTGATAAACAGCCTGTTATCCTACTGTACGACTAACTACATTTACACTGATAAACAGCCTGTTATCCTACTGTACGACTGTAACTACATTTACACTGATAAACAGCCTGTTATCCTACTGTACGACTGTAACTACATTTACACTGATAAACAGGCAGTTATCCGAGTGTTGTGTTATGTTGATGGGGGTGGGAGCCATCCTTACCACTCTACTCCATTAAACACACACATGTGCACTCTGTCTCATGTATCATGTGTGGTGTTAATGAGGACAGCAGTTCTAATCTGAGCTCTTGTCGGGAGACATGGGAGAGATATGCCCCAGCGTGCCGAGGGTAGGGGGAGGTGGGGGGACGTAGGAGAAACAAACAAGCCCAGTTGGGAGCCACCTCCCATGCATGCCAACTCTGACCTTGGGAGAGAGGGGGAAAGAGATGCACAGGAAGAGAAAACAAGGAGAGAGGGAAGGAAAACAGACTAGTCAAATGTCTATAAAAAATAAAAGAGGGGGAGAAAGCCCAGGCCAAGAAATAAAAATGAGGAAAGGGAGATTGGACTGTTGCTGCAAAAGGTGGCTCTACAAAGTATTGATTTTGGGGGGGTGAATAGTTATGCACTCAAGTTTCTGTTTTTTTGTCTTATTTCTTGTTTGTTTCCCAATAAAAATATTTTGCATCTTCAAAGTGGTCAGCATGTTGTGTAAATCAAATGATTCAAACCCCCCACAAATCCATTTTAATTCCAGGTTGTAAGGCAACAAAATAGGAAAAATACAAAGGGGAGTGAATACTTTCGCAAGCCACTGTAGTTCATTATTATGGATGTATCCAAATAAATGCCAGTAGAAAACAGCTTAAACAAATGCAAATGGCTGGCTGCACTGTTTGATGTGATTGTGTTAGCCCAAGACTGTGTTAGCCCAAGACTGTGTTAGCCCCCAGCATGACAATGCAGCCCGGTCTCATAGACTAGACGTAACAGAAAATGTAGATCCGGGACACTCAAATTAGTATGATATGTTACGTTTGGTATGGTTACATAAGACATAAGGTTACTTAAAGGGGAATGGAAACACTAGGCTTTAGAACACCAGCCAACTGGAACTGAATCGCCACGTTGCCATTGTTGAATCACTGGCAGGATTTCCCCAAAAGGTCCAAGTCACAAAACTGTCTGGAAGACCATGAACTCTGCATGCAATAATGAGAAAGAAATAGCTGGTTTCAAAACATATATGAAAACATGATACATATTTGAAAGCTGAGAAACAGCCCTTTCAAATGATATGACGTACAATAGCACCACATCAATCAAATGGCAATCAGTCAAGAAAAAAACACCTGTGAAAATGTGTATCTTATACAAAAATGAACACTTTCCTCAAACAAATGCCATTTACACAACTTCTAATGAACATAGAGAATAACTTAAAGCATAGTTGAGTCCTTGTTATTTTGTAAGAATTGAAAATCCTTAAATCAGAATGAAAAGCCTTTTACTGTGAATGAGTTACAGCAGGTTTGGTGAACGGTGGTATTTTTCTATGTAATGTTCCTTTATGAGACACTTTCTTTATGGATTATATATTAAACACAGATCTGAACCAAAACATATTACAAATGCCATTTAGTCTTACATATGATAAGGAAACACATACACAAGTAATATAATATTAATAAATCAAGAACTTTGTTGAAATAACTTTCTTTAGGGGAATACAGCGTCTCAATCAAGCCTGAAAACAAAGTTCAAGCTACATCGAAAGTTGTAATTACAAAGTATGATAAGAATAAGGCATATAATAACAATAATTGGCTTTTTGCAACTTCATTTTCTTCTGTACGTACGTTCCACTAGGCCTGTAGCCTAATACAGGAAGAGTCAAAATGGGAACAAAATGAACGCTTGCAGAGGAGGCGAAATGACCAGTGACAATCTGAGCTACTGGGTGAAGAGTACAAGTCCCTTTAGTAGAGCCTATGTCTGCAATAAATTCAACTCACTGGATTACCGCAACCTAAAACTATTTCGGTCCACTACGATGCATAACTGCTTGCCCTGGCACTCTGGTGAACTCAATTATGTCAAAAGACCCGGTAGACTGAGGAAGACCACTGTAGTGGATGACGGGAGAATACTCTCTATGGTGAAGAAAACCCCCCTGACAACAGCCCAACAGATCAAACACACTCTCCTGGATGCAGGTGTAGATGTGTCAAAGTCTACCATACGTAGAAAACTACACCAGCAGGCCTACAGACGGTACACTACAAGATGCAAACCACTGATAAGCCTGAAGAACAGAAAGGCGAGATTACAGTTTGCTAAAAAGCACCTAAAAGAGCCCCAAGAGTTCTGGAAAAAAGTATTGTGGACAGATGAGACAAATATTAACATGTACCAGAGTGATGGAAAGAGGAAAGTGTGGAGAGAAAAAAAGACATGCCCATGATCCAAAGCATACCACCTCATCCGTGAAACATGGTGGAGGGGGTGTTATGGCTTGGGCCTGTATGGCTGCCAGTGGAACATGGTGGAGGAGGTGTTATGGCTTGGGCCTGTATGGCCGCCAGTGAAACATGGTGGAGGGGGTGTTATGGCTTGGGCCTGTATGGCTGCCAGTGGAACATGGTGGTGGGGGTGTTATGGCTTGGGCCTGTATGGCTGCCAGTGGAACATGGTGGAGGGGGTGTTATGGCTTGGGCCTGTATGGCTGCCAGTGGAACATGGTGGAGGGGGTGTTATGGCTTGGGCCTGTATGGCTGCCAGTGAAACATGGTGGAGGGGGTGTTATGGCTTGGGCCTGTATGGCTGCCAGTGGAACATGGTGGAGGGGGTGTTATGGCTTGGGCCTGTATGGCTGCCAGTGTAACATGGTGGAGGGGGTGTTATGGCTTGGGCCTGTATGGCCGCCAGTGAAACATGGTGGAGGGGGTGTTATGGCTTGGGCCTGTATGGCTGCCAGTGGAACATGGTGGTGGGGGTGTTATGGCTTGGGCCTGTATGGCTGCCAGTGGAACATGGTGGAGGGGGTGTTATGGCTTGGGCCTGTATGGCCGCCAGTGAAACATGGTGGAGGGGGTGTTATGGCTTGGGTCTGTATGGCTGCCAGTGAAACATGGTGGAGGGGGTGTTATGGCTTGGGCCTGTATGGCTGCCAGTGGAACATGGTGGAGGGGGTGTTATGGCTTGGGCCTGTATGGCTGCCAGTGGAACATGGTGGTGGGGGTGTTATGGCTTGGGCCTGTATGGCTGCCAGTGGAACATGGTGGAGGGGGTGTTATGGCTTGGGCCTGTATGGCTGCCAGTGGAACATGGTGGAGGGGGTGTTATGGCTTGGGCCTGTATGGCTGCCAGTGAAACATGGTGGAGGGGGTGTTATGGCTTGGGCCTGTATGGCTGCCAGTGGAACATGGTGGAGGGGGTGTTATGGCTTGGGCCTGTATGGCTGCCAGTGTAACATGGTGGAGGGGGTGTTATGGCTTGGGCCTGTATGGCCGCCAGTGAAACATGGTGGAGGGGGTGGTATGGCTTGGGCCTGTATGGCTGCCAGTGGAACATGGTGGTGGGGGTGTTATGGCTTGGGCCTGTATGGCTGCCAGTGGAACATGGTGGAGGGGGTGTTATGGCTTGGGCCTGTATGGCCGCCAGTGAAACATGGTGGAGGGGGTGTTATGGCTTGGGTCTGTATGGCTGCCAGTGAAACATGGTGGAGGGGGTGTTATGGCTTGGGCCTGTATGGCTGCCAGTGGAACATGGTGGAGGGGGTGTTATGGCTTGGGCCTGTATGGCTGCCAGTGAAACATGGTGGAGGGGGTGTTATGGCTTGGGCCTGTATGGCTGCCAGTGGAACATGGTGGAGGGGGTGTTATGGCTTGGGCCTGTATGGCTGCCAGTGAAACATGGTGGAGGGGGTGTTATGGCTTGGGCCTGTATGGCTGCCAGTGAAACATGGTGGAGGGGGGTGTTATGGCTTGGGCCTGTATGGCTGCCAGTGAAACATGGTGGAGGGGGTGTTATGGCTTGGGCCTGTATGGCTGCCAGTGGAACATGGTGGAGGGGGTGTTATGGCTTGGGCCTGTATGGCTGCCAGTGAAACATGGTGGAGGGGGTGTTATGGCTTGGGCCTGTATGGCTGCCAGTGAAATATGGTGGAGGAGGTTTTATGGCTTGGGCCTGTATGGCTGCCAGTGGAACATGGTGGAGGGGGTGTTATGGCTTGGGCCTGTATGGCTGCCAGTGAAACATGGTGGAGGGGGTGTTATGGCTTGGGCCTGTATGGCTGCCAGTGAAACATGGTGGAGGGGGTGTTATGGCTTGGGCCTGTATGGCTGCCAGTGAAACATGGTGGAGGGGGTGTTATGGCTCTGGCCTGTATGGCTGCCAGTGAAACATGGTGGAGGGGGTGTTATGGCTTGGGCCTGTATGGCTGCCAGTGGAACATGGTGGAGGGGGTGTTATGGCTTGGGCCTGTATGGCTGCCAGTGGAACATGGTGGAGGGGGTGTTATGGCTTGGGCCTGTATGGCTGCCAGTGAAACATGGTGGAGGGGGTGTTATGGCTTGGGCCTGTATGGCTGCCAGTGGAACAGCCTCACTTGTCTTCATCGATGATGTGACTGCAGACAGAAGTAGAACAATGAATTCTGAAGTCTACATAAATATTTTATCTGCTCAGATAAAACCAAATGCCTCCAAACCCATTGGACGGCACTTCATCATGCAACAAGACAATGACCCTAAACATACTGCTAGAGCAACGAAGGGGTTTTTGATGGCCAAAAAGTGGAAAATCCTTCACTGGCCGAGTCAATCACCGGATCAGAATCCAATTGAACATGCATTTTACATGCTGAAGAGGAGACTGAAGGCAATAAGTCCCTGAAACAAGCAGGAACTGAAGATGGCTGCAGTACAGGCCTGGCAGAGCATCACCAGGGAAGATACCCAGCGTCTGGTGATGTCGATGCATGCAAAGTCATTGCATACAAAGGATATGCGACCAAATATTAACAATGATTACTTTCCAAGGAATTATGGTGCTCACTGTATGTAGTTCAAATTGTCAATATGAGCATTTTATTTTGTACAGTTATCAAAGACAAAATTAACATAAGAAATACAAGAGAAGAGCTAAATCAACTAGCTAGCTAGTTATCTTTCCTCATTTTGGCTGACTCTCTAAAGGGTCTATCAGAGTATCAAATGTGTACACATACGCACAGCAGTGTTCTAGGATATTGGACCGTTGGCATTCATACTTTTAGAATTCTCAGCGCATCTCGAGCAATTTCTCCAACTGTCAACACATTCAAATGAATCGAGGACGCGTACCCGGGAGACGCGTTGGTTAAGAAATGTGGGGAGGTGCGCACCCCGCAGATGGTGATCTCAGAGTCGCATACCTATGTCACAATGGGACACTGGATTATCGCGTCTCAGCATCTGTGAACTATGATTTATATTATCAAAAGTTCATTTCACAGACTCATCTAATCGCAAAAAATACTCTAAAATGGAAATATTATAATTACCAACTGAAAAACAAATTGTATACAGTTTCTTACCTTAATATTGTTGCCATTATCTTAATGACAAAGCTGTCAAATGTGTGAGAAACCTTTCAGGTCCGGGGGTGGCGATTACTATGGCTATTCAAGATGGCGCTACCCGTACCTCTAATAAACGTTGTTCAATATCAAAATCCTTAAATGCACATGTTTAAGGTTAGGAGTTAGGTTAAAGGATTAAGGTTAGGGTTATGGGAAGGGTTAGCTAACATGCTAAGTAGGTGACAAGTTGCTAATAAGCTAAAGATGTCCATGATGAGATTCGAACACTCAACCTTTTGTTTGCTAGACAGTCGCAGTATACACCAACCCATCCACCCTTACCAACCTCCCTACTTTAGTTTTTGTCTTAAAAGGGAAAAGGAAACACCTTAGCAAGTAAAGCTAAGCAAAGAGATATATTCCATCCACTAATACTAACCCTTACCCTTAACCCCTAGCTTAGCTAACGTTAGCCACCTAGATAACATTAGCGATAGCAACCTAGCCTCCTAACTAACATTAGCTACAACAACTTGGAATTCGTAACATATACATTTTGCTAATTCGTGACATATTTTACGAATTGCAATTCGCAACACATTGAAGAATGGCAATTCGTAACTTATCATACGAAATGGATGATGGACATCCACAAATGTATACATTCCATACGAAACGTAACATTTCATACTAATTGGAGTGTCCTGGATTTACGTTTACCATGTTACATCTTCCCCTGAGTCCAGGTTGCAGCCGGCAGATATAGAATAAAAGGACTTCATGACTGGGTCGCGTCTCCGGCAACCTAACCGATAGAACGACCAGCCGGGTTGGGTAGCAACCCTAGATTTGTGTTGGGACTATATATCGTGGAAGGATGAAAATAATGTCAATCATTATTTGAATTTGTTGGTAACCAGTTGTTCGGAGGATATATTTGCACGGTTTGCCGGCCCTCGACGAACAACATCCAATATTCTCCAAACACCAGCTACAAGGGTGTGTGTGTGTGTGTGTGTGTGTGTGTGTGTGTGTGTGTGTGTGTGTGTGTGTGTGTGTGTGTGTGTGTGTGTGTGTGTGTGTGTGTGTGTGTGTGTGTGAGAGAGAACATCTGACTGAAGCATGGTCTGTGTCTTCCAGAGCTCAGAGCAGAAAGACAGAAGAGCTGGTGAACCAACAGACACACTCCCAGAGGGAGCAGAGAGACAAACTTCTCAGGTAGGTAACATCTGAGTCAAAGCCCAGAGAGGAACAGAGGAGTGGAGTGGATGAAAGAGGAGAGGAACAGAGGAGAGGAGAGAAGAGGAACAGAGGAGAGGAGAGGAGAGGAGAGGAGAGGAGAGGAGAGGAGAGGAGAGGAGAGGAGAGGAGAGGAGAGGAGAGGAGAGGAGAGGAGAGGAGAGGAGAGGATGGGAGGGGAGGGGAGGGCACCTCTGTTTGAGACACCTCTGTTAAGTCCCCTCATGGTTTTAGTTTTGAACCGGCGTTCAGGGACTGTTTGGGGAATGTCCGCTTCCCCCTCCCGTCCTCCTATTCCTCCCCTCCCCTCCTGCTCCTCCTCCACCCCTCTTCATATTCCTCCCCTCCTCCTACCATCCCCTCCTCATATTCCTCCCCTCATCCTCCCGTCCTCATATTCCCTGTAGAGGCAGCCACAGACTGTGAGAGATATGATCATGATATTAGTGTAGGTTTATAGGACTAATATTATGAAGATATACTGTAAGCCAAGGGAATGTGCCATTGACACAGCTGTAAGTCTGATGTGAGTCTCTCCTCCTCTCATCTCCACCCACCCCTCCCCTTTGTTGTGTGTTGCCCAGAGAGATATCAGAAAGATATTAACTGACTGACTGAGTCTCGTGTCAACCTCAGAGGCAGATGGAAGCACTTCTGAGCTGGCTGAGTGTCTGATGCTGCTCCACTTTTCCACACACACACACACACACACACACACACACACACACACACACACACACACACACACACACACACACACACACACACACACACACACACACACACACACACACACACACACACACCGACAGAAACACCCAATATCCTCCTCCACACAGCAGCAGGGTTCTGAGAGAGACCATCTGGTCCTGGGTTGTTCTCTCATACAGTAAATATATCTTAGGGTTGGTTGTAAATGTTTCCCAGAGCTGCCGCTGGCATCCTGGTGTGTTCAATTACAACGTAATGTTGGTGTCCCTCCCTCAAGTCTGTCCCTGAGGTATTCCAGATATGTTCCTGCCTCAGCAGTACAACAACACATGATCTCACTGCTCTGTGTGATCAGGTTATGGCTGTGGGCTTTTTAATGGATGGATTCAGAAGAATGTTATTTTGTCTGCTGTCCATTTGCCAGCCTGTAGCGTCAAAGGCTTTGAACACAGCTTTGCTTTACTTCTAGGTAGAATCGTCATTATAATCAGTATGGAGAATTAAGTAAAAGCACAAGTCCAAATCTCTATCTCCATCCATGGCTAATTTAGAAAAGGGACAATTTTAGCTAACAACACGACTAGATGCAACAATTCAAGTTTTTCTGTCAATTATGTATTTCTCTTGATGCGATGTGGTAGGATAAAAGCCAAAGCAAAACTGTCTTCCCTTGACACTTTTTGTTGGTGCGCCAGGACCATTCACAGTTCAGCTCACTCAGTTTAGCTCAACGCTGATTGGCTGTTATTTTATACTTTTTTTTTATCAAGGGAGGCCAAATGCTCGCTGGCTTCCTTTGCATTCAATGCTGCGGGCGGAAACAATGTCATACTCTTTCTTACCAGACAGCATCAGAAAGATGGCCGACACATAGAGACAGAGGTTACCTGTTTCGCTCGCTCGGATGCTTTCTCCCGTCAGATTCAATGAGCCTCTTGCAAATTGAAGGAAAATTCTGAAACACAGAGACGAAAGATAAATAATTGTATCTTTTTTTTGGGGGGGGGAGGGGGGAAAGCCTGGCTGTCCTTGGTATCCATGAATACACGCCATTGAGTCCCAGATGTGTTGATGAGATATGCAGGCGATGCTGCAATGGTAGTGATAAGACTACTTCCCTGTGGAACTCCCCTCAGGTTCCTTCTGGCCCTACATAGGACTCCCGTGTTGTCCTGTCTCAGTGTGTTGCTCTGTCTCAGTGTGTTGTCCTGTCTCAGTGTGTTGCTCTGTCTCAGTGTGTTGTCCTGTCTCAGTGTGTTGCTCTGTCTCAGTGTGTTGTCCTGTCTCAGTGTGTTGTCCTGTCTCAGTGTGTTGCTCTGTCTCAGTGTGTTGCTCTGTCTCAGTGTGTTGTCCTGTCTCAGTGTGTTGCTCTGTCTCAGTGTGTTGCTCTGTCTCAGTGTGTTGCTCTGTCTCAGTGTGTTGCTCTGTCTCAGTGTGTTGCTCTGTCTCAGTGTGTTGTCCTGTCTCAGTGTGTTGTCCTGTCTCAGTGTGTTGTCCTGTCTCAGTGTGTTGCTCTGTCTCAGTGTGTTGCTCTGTCTCAGTGTGTTGTCCTGTCTCAGTGTGTTGCTCTGTCTCAGTGTGTTGTCCTGTCTCAGAGTGTTGTCCTGTCTCAGTGTGTTGTCCTGTCTCAGTGTGTTGTCCTGTCTCAGTGTGTTGTCCTGTCTCAGTGTGTTGTCCTGTCTCAGTGTGTTGCTCTGTCTCAGTGTGTTGTCCTGTCTCAGTGTGTTGTCCTGTCTCAGTGTGTTGCTCTGTCTCAGTGTGTTGTCCTGTCTCAGTGTGTTGTCCTGTCTCAGTGTGTTGTCCTGTCTCAGAGTGTTGTCCTGTCTCAGTGTGTTGTCCTGTCTCAGTGTGTTGTCCTGTCTCAGTGTGTTGCTCTGTCTCAGTGTGTTGTCCTGTCTCAGTGTGTGTTGTCCTGTCTCAGTGTGTTGTCCTGTCTCAGTGTGTTGTCCTGTCTCAGTGTGTTGCTCTGTCTCAGTGTGTTGTCCTGTCTCAGTGTGTTGTCCTGTCTCAGTGTGTTGTCCTGTCTCAGTGTGTTGTCCTGTCTCAGTGTGTTGTCCTGTCTCAGTGTGTTGTCCAGTCTCAGTGTGTTGCTCTGTCTCAGTGTGTTGTCCTGTCTCAGTGTGTTGCTCTGTCTCAGTGTGTTGTCCTGTCTCAGTGTGTTGTCCTGTCTCAGTGTGTTGCTCTGTCTCAGTGTGTTGTCCTGTCTCAGTGTGTTGTCCTGTCTCAGTGTGTTGTCCTGTCTCAGTGTGTTGCTCTGTCTCAGTGTGTTGTCCTGTCTCAGTGTGTTGCTCTGTCTCAGTGTGTTGCTCTGTCTCAGTGTGTTGTCCTGTCTCAGTGTGTTGCTCTGTCTCAGTGTGTTGTCCTGTCTCAGTGTGTTGTCCTGTCTCAGTGTGTTGTCCTGTCTCAGTGTGTTGCTCTGTCTCAGTGTGTTGTCCTGTCTCAGTGTGTTGCTCTGTCTCAGTGTGTTGTCCTGTCTCAGTGTGTTGTCCTGTCTCAGTGTGTTGTCCTGTCTCAGTGTGTTGTCCTGTCTCAGTGTGTTGTCCTGTCTCAGTGTGTTGTCCTGTCTCAGTGTGTTGCTCTGTCTCAGTGTGTTGTCCTGTCTCAGTGTGTTGTCCTGTCTCAGTGTGTTGTCCTGTCTCAGTGTGTTGTCCTGTCTCAGTGTGTTGTCCTGTCTCAGTGTGTTGTCCTGTCTCAGTGTGTTGCTCTGTCTCAGTGTGTTGTCCTGTCTCAGTGTGTTGTCCTGTCTCAGTGTGTTGTCCTGTCTCAGTGTGTTGCTCTGTCTCAGTGTGTTGTCCTGTCTCAGTGTGTTGTCCTGTCTCAGTGTGTTGTCCTGTCTCAGTGTGTTGTCCTGTCTCAGAGTGTTGTCCTGTCTCAGTGTGTTGTCCTGTCTCCGTGTGTTGTCCTATCTCAGTGTGTTGTCCTGTCTCAGTGTGTTGCTCTGTCTCAGTGTGTTGCTCGGTCTCAGTGTGTTGTCCTGTCTCAGTGTGTTGTCCTGTCTCAGTGTGTTGTCCTGTCTCAGTGTGTTGTCCTGTCTCAGTGTGTTGTCCTGTCTCAGTGTGTTGTCCTGTCTCAGTGTGTGTTGCTCTGTCTCAGTGTGTTGCTCTGTCTCAGTGTGTTGCTCTGTCTCAGTGTGTTGCTCTGTCTCAGTGTGTTGCTCTGTCTCAGTGTGTTGTCCTGTCTCAGTGTGTTGCTCTGTCTCAGTGTGTTGCCCTGTCTCAGTGTGTTGCTCTGTCTCAGTGTGTTGCCCTGTCTCAGTGTGTTGCTCTGTCTCAGTGTGTTGTCCTGTCTCAGTGTGTTGTCCTGTCTCAGTGTGTGTTGCTCTGTCTCAGTGTGTTGCTCTGTCTCAGTGTGTTGCTCTGTCTCAGTGTGTTGCCCTGTCTCAGTGTGTTGCTCTGTCTCAGTGTGTTGCCCTGTCTCAGTGTGTTGCTCTGTCTCAGTGTGTTGTCCTGTCTCAGTGTGTGTTGTCCTGTCTCAGTGTGTTGTCCTGTCTCAGTGTGTTGCTCTGTCTCAGTGTGTTGCTCTGTCTCAGTGTGTTGTCCTGTCTCAGTGTGTGTTGTCCTGTCTCAGTGTGTGTTGTCCTGTCTCAGTGTGTTGTCCTGTCTCAGTGTGTTGTCCTGTCTCAGTGTGTTGTCCTGTCTCAGTGTGTTGCTCTGTCTCAGTGTGTTGCTCTGTCTCAGTGTGTTGCTCTGTCTCAGTGTGTTGCTCTGTCTCAGTGTGTTGTCCTGTCTCAGTGTGTGTTGTCCTGTCTCAGTGTGTGTTGTCCTGTCTCAGTGTGTGTTGTCCTGTCTCAGTGTGTTGTCCTGTCTCAGTGTGTGTTGTCCTGTCTCAGTGTGTGTTGTCCTGTCTCAGTGTGTGTTGTCCTGTCTCAGTGTGTTGTCCTGTCTCAGTGTGTTGTCCTGTCTCAGTGTGTTGCTCTGTCTCAGTGTGTTGCTCTGTCTCAGTGTGTTGTCCTGTCTCAGTGTGTTGTCCTGTCTCAGTGTGTTGCTCTGTCTCAGTGTGTTGCTCTGTCTCAGTGCGTTGCTCTGTCTCAGTGTGTTGTCCTGTCTCAGTGTGTTGCTCTGTCTCAGTGTGTTGTCCTGTCTCAGTGTGTTGCTCTGTCTCAGTGTGTTTGTCCTGCTTTGCAATAGCGCTCTCTCGACTGGGTAATATTATCCGGGAGAAACCAGGGATCGAACAGAAATATAAACGCAACATGCAACAATTTCTAAGATTTTACTGAGTTACAGTTCAGGAAACAGTCAAAATAAATAAATGATGCTCTGATCTATGGATTTCACATGACTGGGAATACAGATATGCATCTGTTGGTCACAGATACCTTAAAAACGAAGTAGGGGCGTGTATCAGAAAACCAGTCAGTATCTGGTGGGACCACTATTTGCCTCATGCAGCACGACACATCTCCTTCGCATAGAGTTGATCAGGCTGTTTGTTGGTTGTGGCCTGTGGAATGTTGTCCCACTCCTCTTCAATGGCTGTGCGAAGTTGCTAGATATTAGTGGAAACTGGAACACGCTGTCGTAAACGCCATGGAAGAAGTGGGACATTTTCAGCTTCCAGGAATTGTGTACCGCTCCTTGCCATACAGGGCCGTGCGTTATCATGCTGAAACATGAGGTGATGGTGGTGGATGAATGGCACGACAATGGGCCTCAGGATCTCATCACTGTATCTCTGTGCAATCAAATTGCCATCGATAAAATGCAATTGTATTCGTTGACCGTAGCTTATGCCTGCCCATACCATAACCCCACCATGAGGCACTCTGTTCACATCCACAAACCCCTCATCCACACGACGCCATACCATACACGCCGTCTGTCATCTGTCTGATACAGTTGAAACCAGGATTCATCCGTGAAGAGCACACTTCTCCAATGTGCCAGTGGCGATCAAAGGTGAGCATTTGCCCACTGAAGTTGGTTACGACTCCGAACTGCAGTTGGTCAAGACCCTGGTGAGGACGACGAGCACGCAGATGAGCTTCCCTGAGACAGATTCTGACAGTTTGTGTAGAAATTCTTTGGTTGTGCAAACCCACAGTTTCATCAGCTGTCCGGGTGGCTGGTCTCAGACAATCCCGCAGGTGAAGAAGCCGGATGTGGAGGTCCTGGGCTGGCGTAGTTATACAGTGGGGAGAACAAGTATTTGATACACTGCCGATTTTGCAGGTTTTCCTACTTACAAAGCATGTAGAGGTCTGTAATTTTTATCATAGGTACACTTCAACTATGAGAGACGGAATCTAAAACAAAAATCCAGAAAATCACATTGTATGATTTTTAAGTAATTAATTTGCATTTTATTGCATGACATAAGTATTTGATACATCAGAAAAGCAGAACTTAATATTTGGTACAGAAACCTTTGTTTGCAATTACAGAGATCATACGTTTCCTGTAGTTCTTGACTAGGTTTGCACACACTGCAGCAGGGATTTTGGCCCACTCCTCCCTACAGATCTTCTCCAGATCCTTCAGGTTTCGGGGCTGTCGCTGGGCAATACGGACTTTCAGCTCCCTCCAAAGATTTTCTATTGGGTTCAGGTCTGGAGACTGGCTAGGCCACTCCAGGACCTTGAGATGCTTCTTACGGAGCCACTCCTTAGTTGCCATGGCTGTGTGTTTCGTGTCGTTGTCATGCTGGAAGACCCAGCCACGACCCATCTTCAATGCTCTTACTGAGGGAAGGAGGTTGTTGGCCAAGATCTCGCGATACATGGCCCCATCCATCCTCCCCTCAATACGGTGCAGTCGTCCTGTCCCCTTTGCAGAAAAGCATCCCCAAAGAATGATGTTTCCACCTCCATGCTTCACGGTTGGGATGGTGTTCTTGGGGTTGTACTCATACTTCTTCTTCCTCCAAACACGGCGAGTGGAGTTAGACCAAAAAGCTCTATTTTTGTCTCATCAGACCACATGACCTTCTCCCATTCCTCCTCTGGATCATCCAGATGGTCATTGGCAAACATCAGACAGGCCTGGACATGCACTGGCTTAAGCAGGGGGACCTTGCGTGCGCTGCAGGATTTTAATCCATGACGGCGTAGTGTGTTACTAATGGTTTTCTTTGAGACTGTGGTCCCAGCTCTCTTCAGGTCATTGACCAGGTCCTGCCGTGTAGTTCTGGGCTGATCCCTCACCTTCCTCATGATCATTGATGCCCCACGAGGTGAAATCTTGCATGGAGCCCCAGACCGAGGGTGATTGACCGTCATCTTGAACTTCTTCCATTTTCTAATAATTGCGCCAACAGTTGTTTCCTTCTCACCAAGCTGCTTGCCTATTGTCCTGTAGCCCATCCCAGCCTTGTGCAGGTCTACAATTTTATCCCTGATGTCCTTACACAGCTCTCTGGTCTTGGCCATTGTGGAGAGGTTGGAATCTGTTTGATTGAGTGTGTGGACAGGTGTCTTTTATACAGGTAACGAGTTCAAACAGGTGCAGTTAATACAGGTAATGAGTGGAGAACAGGAGGGCTTCTTAAAGAAAAACTAACAGGTCTGTGAGAGCCGGAATTCTTACTGGTTGGTAGGTGATCAAATACTTATGTCATGCAATAAAATGCAAATTAATTATTTAAAAATCATACAATGTGATTTTCTGGATTTTTGTTTTAGATTCCGTCTCTCACAGTTGAAGTGTACCTATGATAAAAATGACAGACCTCTACATGCTTTGTAAGTAGGAAAACCTGCAAAATCGGCAGTGTATCAAATACTTGTTCTCCCCACTGTAAGTGATCTGCATTTGTGAGATAGGTTGGACGTATTGCCAACTTCTCTAAAGCGACATTGGAGGCGGCTTATGATAGATAAATTAACATTCAATTCTCTGGCAATAACTCTGGTGGACATTCCTGCAGTCAGCATGCCAATTGCACACTCCCTCAAAACTTGAGACATCTGTGGTATTGTGTTGTGTGACAAAACTGCACATTTTAGAGTGGCCTTTTATTGTCCCCAGGATAAGGTGCACCTGTGTAATTATCATGCTGTTTAATCAGCTTCTTGATATGCCACACCTGTCAGGTGGATGGATTATCTTGGCAAAGGAGAAATGCTCACTAACAGGGATGTAAACAAAACAAACATTTTAGCTTTTTGTGCGTATGGAACATCTCTGGGATCTTTTATTTCAGTTCATGAAACATGGGACCAACACTTTACATGTTGTGTTTATATTTTTCTTCACTGTATGTTATGCAAAAAAAATATATATATTTTATTACACTGAGTATTCAAATTACTTTATTATTCTCCTGTTGTTGCAATGTGGAGAGATGAACCTGCAGCATTTCATTGTACGTGTACACCACATGTAGTGTGTGCATCCTGTGCATATGACAAATAAACTTGGCAAATTTGACTTGATTTGATTCATGGGGATGTCTGTCCGACGTGGTGTCATATGTACTTATCTAGGGAAAACAGGTGTCCCATCACCTGTCCGGTCTGTTATGTTCCTCCCCCTGGGGCTGAGAGGGGAGAGAGGAAGGGGGAAATCACTTCCCCATCCATAAAGGTAGATAGGAACTCCCTGAGCAGGTAATCTCTATGACAGGGTGTAAATGAGATGGGAACCTCCTGAGCAGGTAGTCTCTATGACAGGGTGTAGATGAGAGACTCCCTGAACAGGTAGTCTCTATGACAGGGTGTAAATGAGAGACTCCCTGAACAGGTAGTCTCTATGACAGGGTGTAAATGAGAGACTCCCTGAGCAGGTAGTCTCTATGACAGGGTGTAAATGAGAGACTCCCTGAACAGGTAGTCTCTATGACAGGGTGTAAATGAGAGACTCCCTGAGCAGGTAGTCTCTATGACAGGGTGTAGATGAGAGACTCCCTGAACAGGTAGTCTCTATGACAGGGTGTAAATGAGATGGGATCTCCCTGAGCAGGTAGTCTCTATGACAGGGTGTAAATGAGATAGGAACCTCCTGAACAGGTAGTCTCTATGACAGGGTGTAGATGAGAGACTCCCTGAATAGGTAGTCTTTATGACAGGGTGTAGATGAGAGACTCCCTGAGCAGATAGTTCTATGACAGGGTGTAGATGAGAGACTCCCTGAACAGGTAGTCTTTATGACAGGGTGTAGATGAGAGACTCCCTGAACAGGTAGTCTCTATGACAGGGTGTAGATGAGAGACTCCCTGAACAGGTAGTCTCTATGACTGGATGTAAATGAGAGACTCCCTGAACAGGTAGTCTCTATGACAGGGTGTAAATGAGAGACTCCCTGAACAGGTAATCTCTATGACAGGGTGTAGATGAGAGACTCCCTGAACAGGTAGTCTCTATGATAGGGTGTAGATGAGAGACTCCCTGAGCAGGTAGTCTCTATGACAGGGTGTAGATGAGAGACTCCCTGAACAGGTAGTCTCTATGACAGGGTGTAAATGAGATGGGAACTCCCTGAGCAGGTAGTCTCTATGACAGGGTGTAGATGAGAGACTCCCTGAACAGGTAGTCTTTATGACAGGGTGTAGATGAGAGACTCCCTGAACAGGTAGTCTCTATGACAGGGTGTAGATGAGAGACTCCCTGAACAGGTAGTCTTTATGACAGGGTGTAAATGAGATGGGAACTCCCTGAGCAGGTAGTCTCTATGACAGGGTGTAGATGAGAGACTCCCTGAACAGGTAGTCTCTATGACAGGGTGTAAATGAGAGACTCCCTGAAGAGGTAGCCTCTATGACAGGGTGTAGATGAGAGACTCCCTGAGCAGGTAGTCTTTATGACAGGGTGTAAATGAGATGGGAACTCCCTGAGCAGGTAGTCTCTATGACAGGGTGTAGATGAGAGACTCCCTGAACAGGTAGTCTCTATGACAGGGTGTAAATGAGAGACTCCCTGAAGAGGTAGCCTCTATGACA
The DNA here is from genome assembly GCF_045679555.1 of Salvelinus alpinus. Classification (NCBI taxonomy): domain Eukaryota; kingdom Metazoa; phylum Chordata; class Actinopteri; order Salmoniformes; family Salmonidae; genus Salvelinus; species Salvelinus alpinus. The sequence continues at coordinate 44,488,764 of NC_092106.1, read as the reverse complement.
GGGTGTAGATGAGAGACTCCCTGAGCAGGTAGTTCTATGACAGGGTGTAGATGAGAGACTCCCTGAACAGGTAGTCTTTATGACAGGGTGTAGATGAGAGACTCCCTGAACAGGTAGTTCTATGACAGGGTGTAGATGAGAGACTCCCTGAACAGGTAATCTCTATGACAGGGTGTAGATGAGAGACTCCCTGAACAGGTAGTCTCTATGATAGGGTGTAGATGAGAGACTCCCTGAGCAGGTAGTCTCTATGACAGGGTGTAGATGAGAGACTCCCTGAACAGGTAGTCTCTATGACAGGGTGTAAATGAGATGGGAACTCCCTGAGCAGGTAGTCTCTATGACAGGGTGTAGATGAGAGACTCCCTGAACAGGTAGTCTTTATGACAGGGTGTAGATGAGAGACTCCCTGAACAGGTAGTCTCTATGACAGGGTGTAGATGAGAGACTCCCTGAACAGGTAGTCTTTATGACAGGGTGTAAATGAGATGGGAACTCCCTGAGCAGGTAGTCTCTATGACAGGGTGTAGATGAGAGACTCCCTGAACAGGTAGTCTCTATGACAGGGTGTAAATGAGAGACTCCCTGAAGAGGTAGCCTCTATGACAGGGTGTAGATGAGAGACTCCCTGAGCAGGTAGTTCTATGACAGGGTGTAGATGAGAGACTCCCTGAGCAGGTAGTTCTATGACAGGGTGTAGATGAGAGACTCCCTGAGCAGGTAGTCTCTATGACAGGGTGTAAATGAGAGACTCCCTGAACAGGTAGTCTCTATGACAGGGTGTAGATGAGAGACTCCCTGAGCAGGTAGTCTCTATGACAGGGTGTAGATGAGAGACTCCCTGAACAGGTAGTCTCTATGACAGGGTGTAAATGAGAGACTCCCTGAGCAGGTAGTCTCTATGACAGGGTGTAAATGAGAGACTCCCTGAACAGGTAATCTCTATGACAGGGTGTAGATGAGAGACTCCCTGAGCAGGTAGTCTCTATGACAGGGTGTAGATGAGAGACTCCCTGAGCAGGTAGTCTCTATGACAGGGTGTAGATGAGATGGGAACTCCCTGAGCAGGTAGTCTCTATGACAGGGTGTAGATGAGAGACTCCCTGAGCAGGTAGTCTCTATGACAGGGTGTAAATGAGATGGGAACTCCCTGAGCAGGTAGTCTCTATGACAGGGTGTAGATGAGATGGGAACTCCCTGAGCAGGTAGTCTCTATGACAGGGTGTAGATGAGAGACTCCCTGAGCAGGTAGTCTCTATGACAGGGTGTAAATGAGATGGGAACTCCCTGAGCAGGTAGTCTCTATGACAGGGTGTAGATGAAAGACTCCCTGAACAGGTAGTCTCTATGACAGGGTGTAAATGAGATGGGAACTCCCTGAGCAGGTAGTCTCTATGACAGGGTGTAGATGAGAGACTCCCTGAGCAGGTAGTCTCTATGACAGGGTGTAGATGAGATGGGAACTCCCTGAGCAGGTAGTCTCTATGACAGGGTGTAGATGAGAGACTCCCTGAACAGGTAATCTCTATGACACGGTGTAGATGAGAGACTCCCTGAGCAGGTAGTCTCTATGACAGGGTGTAGATGAGAGACTCCCTGAACAGGTAGTCTCTATGACACGGTGTAGATGAGAGACTCCCTGAGCAGGTAGTCTCTATGACAGGGTGTAGATGAGAGACTCCCTGAACAGGTAGTCTCTATGACAGGGTGTAGATGAGAGACTCCCTGAACAGGTAGTCTCTATGACAGGGTGTAAATGAGAGACTCCCTGAACAGGTAGTCTCTATGACAGGGTGTAAATGAGAGACTCCCTGAGCAGGTAGTCTCTATGACAGGGTGTAGATGAGAGACTCCCTGAACAGGTAGTCTCTATGACATGGTGTAAATGAGATGGGATCTCCCTGAGCAGGTAGTCTCTATGACAGGGTGTAAATGAGATAGGAACCTCCTGAACAGGTAGTCTCTATGACAGGGTGTAGATGAGAGACTCCCTGAATAGGTAGTCTTTATGACAGGGTGTAGATGAGAGACTCCCTGAGCAGGTAGTTCTATGACAGGGTGTAGATGAGAGACTCCCTGAACAGGTAGTCTTTATGACAGGGTGTAGATGAGAGACTCCCTGAACAGGTAGTCTCTATGACAGGGTGTAGATGAGAGACTCCCTGAACAGGTAGTCTCTATGACTGGATGTAAATGAGAGACTCCCTGAACAGGTAGTCTCTATGACAGGGTGTAAATGAGAGACTCCCTGAACAGGTAATCTCTATGACAGGGTGTAGATGAGAGACTCCCTGAACAGGTAGTCTCTATGATAGGGTGTAGATGAGAGACTCCCTGAGCAGGTAGTCTCTATGACAGGGTGTAGATGAGAGACTCCCTGAACAGGTAGTCTCTATGACAGGGTGTAAATGAGATGGGAACTCCCTGAGCAGGTAGTCTCTATGACAGGGTGTAGATGAGAGACTCCCTGAACAGGTAGTCTTTATGACAGGGTGTAGATGAGAGACTCCCTGAACAGGTAGTCTCTATGACAGGGTGTAGATGAGAGACTCCCTGAACAGGTAGTCTTTATGACAGGGTGTAAATGAGATGGGAACTCCCTGAGCAGGTAGTCTCTATGACAGGGTGTAGATGAGAGACTCCCTGAACAGGTAGTCTCTATGACAGGGTGTAAATGAGAGACTCCCTGAAGAGGTAGCCTCTATGACAGGGTGTAGATGAGAGACTCCCTGAGCAGGTAGTTCTATGACAGGGTGTAGATGAGAGACTCCCTGAACAGGTAGTCTTTATGACAGGGTGTAGATGAGAGACTCCCTGAACAGGTAGTCTCTATGACAGGGTGTAAATGAGAGACTCCCTGAGCAGGTAGTCTCTATGACAGGGTGTAAATGAGAGACTCCCTGAACAGGTAATCTCTATGACAGGGTGTAGATGAGAGACTCCCTGAGCAGGTAGTCTCTATGACAGGGTGTAAATGAGATGGGAACTCCCTGAGCAGGTAGTCTCTATGACAGGGTGTAGATGAAAGACTCCCTGAACAGGTAGTCTCTATGACAGGGTGTAAATGAGATGAGAGACTCCCTGAGCAGGTAGTCTCTATGACAGGGTGTAGATGAGAGACTCCCTGAACAGGTAATCTCTATGACACGGTGTAGATGAGAGACTCCCTGAGCAGGTAGTCTCTATGACAGGGTGTAGATGAGAGACTCCCTGAACAGGTAGTCTCTATGACAGGGTGTAGATGAGAGACTCCCTGAACAGGTAGTCTCTATGACAGGGTGTAAATGAGATGGGAACTCCCTGAGCAGGTAGTCTCTATGACAGGGTGTAAATGAGAGACTCCCTGAACAGGTAGTCTTTATGACAGGGTGTAGATGAGAGACTCCCTGAACAGGTAGTCTCTATGACAGGGTGTAGATGAGAGACTCCCTGAACAGGTAGTCTCTATGACAGGGTGTAAATGAGAGACTCCCTGAACAGGTAGTCTCTATGACAGGGTGTAGATGAGAGACCCCCTGAACAGGTAGCATCTATGACAGGGTGTAGATGAGAGACTCCCTGAGCAGGTAGTCTCTATGACAGGGTGTAGATGAGAGACTCCCTGAACAGGTAGTCTCTATGACAGGGTGTAGATGAGAGACTCCCTGAGCAGGTAGTCTCTATGACAGGGTGTAGATGAGAGACTCCCTGAACAGGTAGTCTCTATGACAGGGTGTAGATGAGAGACTCCCTGAGCAGGTAATCTCTATGACAGGGTGTAGATGTGATGGGAACTGCCTTAGCAGGTATTGTCCATTACAGGGTGTGTGTGAGTGTGGCTCAACTTATTACATCCTCTTCCTCAGCCACGCCCCAGGAACAGGAAGTGGCTCTGAGACAGTGACTCTTTCCAGGAAGTCCTTGTTTTAGTGAGGTGAGGAATGGTCTGTAACACTTGACAGAAACACCACACTGATGGTGTGTGAAGGGAACACTTGTCTCTTATGTAATGTGAGACACTTCTAACCTCTTATCAGCACGTGCTGCGTACCGTGCTATCAGGGTAGAAACACGTACCTGCCCAACAGAGGCCACTGTAGGAGATGCGATATGCCACTGTCACCGTTCCTGTCCTCCCTGTGCACGGCAGCCCTATGGGTATTGGAATCTCCTGAACACAAAACAGATAGCTTTTATACACAAGTGGCAGCCCCACCCTTGATTACCAATTGCCACCACCTGAGACTGGCAGAGGCTGTGTTCACAACAATAACTGTTCCATCCAGTTACATTAGGCCTGTATGTTTTCTGCTTCTTACACACTATGACTCCCCCTCCTCCTCTTCTTCCTCCTCCCCCCCTCCTCCTCTTCCCCCCCTCCTCTTCTTCCTCCTCCCCTCCTCCTCCTCCCTCCTCATCTTCTTCATCCTCTCCTCCTCCTCCTTCACCTCCTCCTCCCCCTCCTCCTCTTCTCGCTCCTCCTCTCCTCCTCCTTCACCCCCTCCCCCTCCCCCTCTTCCACCTCCCCCTCTTCCACAGGCTGTCCCAAGAGCTCAGGGAGAAGGAGGAAGGCTGGCTGTCATGCCAATGCAGGTGTGACTCTCTACAATCACAGCTGTTGGCATGTCAACAGAGAGAGGAGGAGGCAACCCGGAAGTACTCTGTGGCTGAGCAAGAAGTGGACGCTCTGAGGAGAAAACTAGAACACGCCCAACAGAAGAGCAAAGACCTGAGGAGAGACAGGTGGGTGTGTGTGTGTGTGTGTGTGTGTGTGTGTGTGTGTGTGTGTGTGTGTGTGTGTGTGTGTGTGTGTGTGTGTGTGTGTGTGTGTGTGTGTGTGTGTGTGTGTGTGTGTGTGTGTGTGTGTGTGTGTGTGTGTCTGTATACGTATGATTTCCTCATACCTTAATGACCTTGTTTATGTGAGAAGCATAATCACACCTGTATGAATGTCTATGTTTGTTATCTCACCTGTTTATCCGAATATTACCACATGTGTCTGTTTGTGTCAGATCACATGTACACCTGTGTTTTATTCCCATCTGTATTCCCATTCTCCCTCTTGTATATCCCCAGTCCCAGGTGTCTACTTGTCTGTCAGTACATGATTCACCACTGTGTGTGCGTGTGTGTGTGTGTGTGTGTGTGTGTGTGTGTGTGTGTGTGTGTGTGTGTGTGTGTGTGTGTGTGTGTGTGTGTGTGTGTGTGTGTGTGTGTGTGTGTGTGTGTGTGTGTGTGTGTGTGTGTGTGTGTGTGTGTGTGCGATCTCACCTGTATACGTACCTAGGGTCCTGTTTCACCTGGTATCGTTGCAAGTCCATTTACACCTGTCATTAGTCACCTGTTTGTGTGTAAACTGTCCTGTACACATCTCATATTCCCACCTATTTAATGTCTAGCAGGTCTACTCAGCTCTGTGTATATGTAGTTGTGCCTCGGTTAGTGCTCTGCTGGGCTCAATCCCACATTGTGGGTAATTCATATTTTCAGTTTTACTATTAAAAGGAACATTCCATCAGAATCCAAGTCACACACTGTGAGCTGAACTGAGCTGAGATGTCCCCTGGGTTATAGAACTGACCACACACCAGTCCTGGCCTCACCACACACCAGTCCTGGCCTCACCACACACCAGTCCTGGCCTCAACACACACCAGTCCTGGCCTCAACACACACCAGTCCTGGCCTCAACACACACCAGTCCTGGCCTCAACACACACCAGTCCTGGCCTCAACACACACCAGTCCTGGCCTCAACACACACCAGTCCTGGCCTCACCACACACCAGTCCTGGCCTCAACACACACCAGTCCTGGCCTCAACACACACCAGTCCTGGCTTCAACACACACCAGTCATGGCTTCAACACACACCAGTCCTGGCTTCAACACACACCAGTCCTGGCCTCAACACACACCAGTCCTGGCCTCAACACACACCAGTCCTGGCCTCAACACACACCAGTCCTGGCTTCAACACACACCAGTCCTGGCTTCAACACACACCAGTCCTGGCCTCAACACACACCAGTCCTGGCTTCAACACACACCAGTCCTGGTCTCAACACACACCAGTCCTGGTCTCAACACACACCAGTCCTGGCCTCAACACACACCAGACCTGGCCTCAACACACACCAGTCCTGGCCTCAACACACACCAGTCCTGGCCTCAACACACACTATCAGGCCACATGTCACCCCTTGGTTTGGAAACTGTGTGTGAGTGTGCATGCATATTGTTTGTGTTGGATTTTGAAGCTAAACCCATAAAACCCAAGGTTATTTTATTTAACTAGGCAAGTCAGTTAAGAACAAATTCTTATTTACAATGACGGCCTACCAGGGAACACTGGGTTAACTACCCTGTTGAGCGGCAGAACGACAGATTTTTACCTTCTCAGCTCAGCTCGATTCAATCCCGCAACCTTTCGGTTACTGGCCCAACGCTTGAACCACTAGGCTACCTGCCATCCCGTTCTACTGAAACTAAACCTCTAAAACCCAAGGTGTTCTGCTGAAACTAAACCTCTAAAACCCAAGATGTTCTACTGACACTAAACCCCTAAAACCAAATGTCCTGAGCTGTATGCAGTGGCTGGACATATTACACTACTGGGACATGGGCCCATTCTGTTATGTAAGGACAGAAACCACCTTGGCTGGGGGACTCTGTCCAAATCCAAGCCCTCCTATCCCCCTCCCTGAGAACCTTCTCCATATCGACTCGTAGTGAAAGGATCACATGGTTGTAAATAATATGGTGGAAACTTCACTTAGCTTTCCAGAGGAACGTGTATTATCATAGAGGAAGAAGTCAAAATACATGAAACTGAGAAAAGAAATGGGCACTTCCTGTGACCTCAGATGAACTGAGCTGTAGCTTGTGTGTTTGTGTGTGCGTGTGCTTACTACCCCAGAGAGGAAAAAGAGGAACCCTGACTGTACTCACCCTGTGTCCTTACCACAAACACGCACGCACGCACGCACACACACACACACACACACACACACACACACACGGCATGCAATGTCTGAGCACACAGCAGCAGACAAACAGTCACTCCCACACCAACAAGATCTCATAGTTTTCCTTCGAAATTCGATGTATTATCTATTTTTTACGCATTTATTCTGCGTGGTTACGGACTGAAAGGTTATGGTTTGGGGAAGGTTTAAAACAAAATGATTAAAAGTAATGCGCTAGGTGTCATCAGTATTCATACACAGTAAATTTTAAAGTGTTAAATCAACACTTTTAAGTGTTAAATTTATCACTGTCAGCGAGTACATATGGTCCCACTCTACACAGGGTAAAAAGTACACTGATCAAAGTGTTACATTTGTAGTGTTGATTTAACACTGAGGAGTGCAAAAAGTTAACACTGCACCACACTGGCCGGTGTTGATAAAATGTAACACTAAGAGGTAATCAACACGTTGAGTGTTATAGTGACACTCACTAGTGTTGATCTAGGGTGACTGCTATTAGAGTAAAAATGTGTTTACTCTATTCAGTGTTAATTTATTTATTCTTCCCCCATGTAAATAGGAATTATATTTTGTAAAAGCACTTGGAATTTCACAATAAACTCAAGCAAAGCTGTCTCAACATTCAAATATGTTTCTCACAACCTAACCATAAGTCTCAGCCCTGGCTTAAACTGTTATCAAGTGAGAGTAGGGGACAATGTAGTCCAAAAAAATCCCTTGCTCCAGATGACATGAGCAAATCAAAAGGTTTGTGGTACATGATGTCATTTACATGAAATACTTTGTATGGGGGACTTTTCTTCAAAACAACTTTAAATGCATGCAAAAGATCATCAAAAACATAAGGTTTCAAGAGCTGACCCAACCCCCAAAAAAACATTTTCCTCTTTCAGAACATTAAGCCTTAATTTTGTAAAATGACTACTTCACCACATATGACCAAATCAAGAGGATATTTCTATACCGTGGTGCTATACCGTGGTGCTATACCGTGGTTCTATACCGTGGTGCTATACCGTGGTGCTATACCGTGGTGCTATACCGTGGTGCTATACCGTGGTGCTATACCGTGGTGCTATACCGTGGTGCTATACCGTGGTGCTATACCGTGGTTCTATACCGTGGTGCTATACCGTGGTTCTATACCGTGGTTCTATACCGTGGTGCTATACCGTGGTGCTATACCGTGGTTCTATACCGTGGTTCTATACCGTGGTGCTATACCGTGGTTCTATACCGTGGTGCTATACCGTGGTTCTATACCGTGGTTCTATACCGTGGTGCTATACCGTGGTTCTATACCGTGGTGCTATACCGTGGTTCTATACCGTGGTTCTATACCGTGGTTCTATACCGTGGTGCTATACCGTGGTTCTATACCGTGGTGCTATACCGTGGTTCTATACCGTGGTTCTATACCGTGGTTCTATACCGTGGTTCTATACCGTGGTGCTATACCGTGGTTCTATACCGTGGTGCTATACCGTGGTGCTATACCGTGGTTCTATACCGTGGTTCTATACCGTGGTGCTATATCGTGGTGCTTTAGCCATTTAACTGACAAAATGTTTGTGTGTACGGAGACATTCAACTTGGCAGCAATCTCCTGTCTTTCTGTCAGCTCATTGAGCCTCGACATCTTCCCTGGACCTATAGCTAGTCTATCCTGTCTTTCTGTCAGCTCATTGAGCCTCGACATCTTCCCTGGACCTATAGCTAGTCTATCTTGTCTTTCTGTCAGCTCATTGAGCCTCGACATCTTCCCTGGACCTTTAGCTAGTCTATCCTGTCTTTCTGTCAGCTCATTGAGCCTCGACATCTTCCCTGGACCTTTAGCTAGTCTATCCTGTCTTTCTGTCATCTCATTGAGCCTCGACATCTTCCCTGGACCTTTAGCTAGTCTATCCTGTCTTTCTGTCAGCTCATTGAGCCTCGACATCTTTCCTGGACCTTTAGCTAGTCTATCCTGTCTTTCTGTCAGCTCATTGAGCCTCGAAATCTTCCCTGGACCTATAGCTAGTCTATCCTGTCTTTATGTCAGCTCATTGAGCCTCGACATCTTCCCTGGACCTTTAGCTAGTCTATCCTGTCTTTCTGTCAGCTCATTGAGCCTCGACATCTTCCCTGGACCTTTAGCTAGTCTATCCTGTCTTTCTGTCAGCTCATTGAGCCATGACATCTTCCCTGGACCTTTAGCTAGTCTATCCTGGCTGAACGTTTCTCAGTTATACGCCATGTCATTTTTTTGTGTTTCTTGACTAAGGTCATAGTGACATTCTTAAAACTCTTCGGTTGCTTTTTTGAATAAATTATGTTTTGCCTCGTAGCGCATACACCACGAGTGAAGAATGGGCCCAATATTCCTTATACAACGAGGATACTGTATCATGAAGTGGGGTTTCGGTAACAGATTTCTATCAGGAAACAAATACTTGAAAAGCCTAGGATGTTCAGCAATTAAGTGTTTCAGTATAGATAGTCATGCCCTCTGTTAGTATAGGAGAAAACACAATATTTACAAGTTGTAGTAGTAACAGAAGAAGCTGCCAGTATTTATCATCTTTCTGTTACAGATCACCAAATATCAATTGCAAATTACGGAGAAGACACCAAGACTGAATAACATTTAGTCCCAAATCATTGGTCCCATCATCCATTTTGAGTACAGCTGGACGATTCCTCCTCTCTGTGTAGCTATAGTGACATGAACTCTACACATCTTTAGGAGTCACAAAGTTCACTTCTATATACTGAAACACAAGTTACCTGAAATTGTGCAACTCCTTCTAAAACGTCATGCATTTTATCAACAGACAAATGGTCTGTACTATTGAAGTACTGCAGAGAGTTCAATAAGCAAGCATTGTTCACACCGTACACATGAGGTAGTGTTGGGTTTGACTGAATAGTTTAACAATGGTCTGAGTGCATGTGTTTTGTTCGTAAAGTCACTCTTGGGTCATCCTCAGAGAACACAGTTTGAAAATCCACTTTCTCAGTGAGGCAAAAACGGCAACAATAAAAAGCACTAAATGATTCCACAAAACCAAACAGGGAATGTATAGCAAGATTATCTCCAGTGACTTGGACAATGCTGCCATATATACGACCACTGAAGAAGGGAATTTCACTACCCTCAGTCTCAAGCACTTTCAAATCACTCACTATTGGCTTAAGAATGGAATCAAATCCATCAGTTAAGGTCCTGGGTATGGAAAAGTGCACATAAGTTATTATTTACCAAAATTGAATTAAACTTTGGGGTAAAATTTCTCAAAGCAAAGTATACACCTCCCAACTTGTGAGTAGCCTTTTTTGATCCCAATGAATTAACAGTCTCAAAGTCATCATAAAAGAGTTGAATTTGCAATGCAAAAGGATGTCTCTTCATGTATAGTCCATCTTCCAAATCAAAGTAAACTCCATCTTTAAAACGATGCCCCGAGTTAAACGGGCCACTTGTGTTTGGGTTCTTCAAAATGTCTGGAGAATTGGAATGTATGAAAATGGATGTTGTTAGATAATGGTACAACCTGGTTACAAATAGAACTAGAAGGAAAAATCAGCATTACTTGGCTGATTATCAACGGCTGTATTAGCATTCAAGTTAGCATTTAACAGAATTGGACCGTCTCCGGAATGTGCCCTGTTCAAATGCTGCCTGAAAATGTACTAAATACACAACAACAATCTGCTTGACCACATTTTAGTCCAGGAGTTCTACCAGGGTACATTCCATGCCTCAACTTGAGATGCCTTACGAGCAAGTTGGTACTTTCATGACTAGCATTATATCAGCATCAGTGCAGGAGTCTAGCTCTGAGCTCAACAACCCTTGGAGTCTCCTTAACCTTCCCAATGTCTATGTTGTACACAGTTGTCTGTACGAAGGTGTACATGTTGCACAGCATTGTACTGTAAGCAGTACCAAAAACAAAAGTGAGTCTTGAAAAGCTCATCGAAGGCACCACGAGCGCTCGTTGACTTGCACGCTAAGGCTCGCTTGTCCAGGATGATGAAGTAAGGCTCGCTTGGTCCAGGATGATGAAGTAAGCATGGATGCTGCTCTTCCTGGTCCCGACTGCAAGAAGATATGGTTGGCGGCTCTGGTCAATCGCATCAAGGTGCTCCTGGATACTGGTTCCTGCCTGAAGACGACAAAAACATTCACCATCATTAGTTCATCATAATGGCTGCTGCACTGTCTAAGAATAAGAATGTCAATACAAACCTTTTGGAATATCACAAGATGCTGTTCAGCTTGGCATGCAGACATCTGGCCTGGTCTTTTGTGGCCTTGTGATGAAGGAGGAATGAAATGGAGCAGGAGAAGGATGAAGGAAAGGCCACCATCCAATCCTAAACAAAGAGATCCTGATTAAAATAGTAAATTCCATCAGTGACATTAACATTTCAGAGTTATTTGAAATATAAATGATAAATTAGGATCATCTAACCGTCGGTATTCGTGTCAGCTCCCTCATCAACTGCAGATTCTGCCATCTGGATCAGCTCCTGAAGTTCATCTCTCTGAGTGGTCTTGCTTAGGGTCTTGCTTAGCATGACGATCTTTTGCTTGAATGTAGTTGGCCACCTCTCCAAAAACTTGTCTGACGTTCCCTCTCCAAATAGCAACATAAAATCCTGTTCAATCTGAAACAAATAGGACAAAAACATTTCACTTCACACCTCCAAACAGAGTTTGAGTAAATCACCAGGATACACGTCAATTGAACTACTATTACTGGCCAACCTAAATTGGCATCTAGAGATTAATAAACACAATTTATACATACAATTGTTTTAAAATTATACTTAAAACTGTTTTTAAAAAAGTATTATCAAGCCCTTTACATCCGGAATGTGTGGAAATGCAGTTTAACAAAGCTTGAAAACACCAAGATCTGTCCGTGTCACCACAAAACACCAAGATCTGTCCGTGTCACCACAAAACACCAAGATCTGTCCGTGTCACCACAAAACACCAAGATCTGTCCGTGTCACCACCTCCTCAAACACATCCCCATAAACTTCAGTTCCAGACCCATCATACAGCTTCGCCTCTGATAAACTAGTAAGTGGGATCTCAAATTTCAGGAAAGCTGTGACAAATATTAAAACAACAACCTACAATTAGAATTGCAATCGTAATGTGAAGCGTAATCAGACGGACTGGTATGAAAACAATATATTTATTTCCAATCACAAATTAAACATTTACCTCCAATCAAAAGGTTTTCAAGTGTCAGGTCAATGATCTTGGCATATTTTTCGTCACCATTGAATTTCACCCTGATCAGCATGACTAGGTCTGAAAGCAGTTAATGGTACGAAATAAGGCCAACATGGAATCATGACACGTTATATAAGGATGACTACAAACATTTTCACCAATACTCCTTTACTTAGCAATGCTAATTTCAAAGTCTATTATGAAAATATTGGATCATGACAGCAACTTGTCTGATATTACTTGAAGCAGGTCCCAAACTAGTCACTATTCGTTGGTCATGTTCTAGGAGCAGCATGCTAATTTCAAAGTCTATTATGAAAATATTGGATCATGACAGCAACTTGTCTGATATTACTTGAAGCAGGTCCCAAACTAGTCACTATTTGTTGGTCATGTTCTAGGAGCAGCATGCTAATTTCAAAGTCTATTATGAAAATATTGGATCATGACAGCAACTTGTCTGATATTACTTGAAGCAGGTCCCAAACTAGTCACTATTCGTTGGTCATGTTCTAGGAGCAGCATGCTAATTTCAAAGTCTATTATGAAAATATTGGATCATGACAGCAACTTGTCTGATATTACTTGAAGCAGGTCCCAAACTAGTCACTATTCGTTGGTCATGTTCTAGGAGCAGCATGCTAATTTCAAAGTCTATTATGAAAATATTGGATCATGACAGCAACTTGTCTGATATTACTTGAAGCAGGTCCCAAACTAGTCACTATTCGTTGGTCATGTTCTAGGAGCAGCATGCTAATTTCAAAGTCTATTATGAAAATATTGGATCATGACAGCAACTTGTCTGATATTACTTGAAGCAGGTCCCAAACTAGTCACTATTCGTTGGTCATGTTCTAGGAGCAGCATGCTAATTTCAAAGTCTATTATGAAAATATTGGATCATGACAGCAACTTGTCTGATATTACTTGAAGCAGGTCCCAAACTAGTCACTATTCGTTGGTCATGTTCTAGGAGCAGCATGCTAATTTCAAAGTCTATTATGAAAATATTGGATTATGACAGCAACTTGTCTGATATTACTTGAAGCAGGTCCCAAACTAGTCACTATTCGTTGGTCATGTTCTAGGAGCAGCATGCTAATTTCAAAGTCTATTATGAAAATATTGGATCATGACAGCAACTTGTCTGATATTACTTGAAGCAGGTCCCAAACTAGTCACTATTCGTTGGTCATGTTCTAGGAGCAGCATGCTAATTTCAAAGTCTATTATGAAAATATTGGATCATGACAGCAACTTGTCTGATATTACTTGAAGCAGGTCCCAAACTAGTCACTATTCGTTGGTCATGTTCTAGGAGCAGTCTTACAAGACCGCCAAAATCAGCTGGTGATAAAGCGAGTGGGAAACGCAGTTAGCTAGACTAGCCAGCTGCCGATGCAATGGCCACAATATTTATCTATAAGCATCACCCACAAGTCAAAAATGCAGAGTTATAAGTTGGCTAAATTAACAACTCACCTTAATCAGAATTGGTCATCAATATATAGTAAGCAGCCAAAATAAAGAGAACTAACTAGCATGAGGCGAAAAAAGCTTGGTGCTGAAATGAGACACGGGCCCTTGGAACCACCACGTGGAGCAGACTAACTGCACGGGACAGGGGTCAGCTAGTTAGCTGGCATGCTAGCTATCTAGCAAAGACTTTCAAAAAGGGAAACGCAAGTAACATTAGCTGCACACACACACACACACACAATCAAAACTGTTAGACGTTTTATGTTACACTGCAGTCTGACAACCATGTATCAAAACAGCTCAATAATATCAGTGAAATAATTGTTTAAAACTCACCTTTGCGTGGAACAAATTAGGATTTTGTTGATCCAACAATGGTGTCGAGAAAAGAGGAAATTGAACGCAGAAACGGAATTTATGGGCGGGGTTGTGATGATGTTTACACTAACTAAGTAATAGTCTACACTAATAGAGTAAAATTGTGCACCTTAGCAATTAACACCAGTTATCAGCACTGACGCTAGGGGTCATTTGGCACTGCCAGTTGCTAGATCAACTCTATGGGAGTTTTGACACAGTGAATTTAACACTGGTGATTTTACTGTGTGGTATTCACATGGCTTGCTTGAGTAATGTGAACTGCTGTAGTGCAGTGGTCTAAGCAGTGGCTCCAGCTCCAAGCCTCATGAGTGCTGGACGATAATTGTATATCGAAGTTCTCAGGGCCTTTTCAAACGTCCAAAATGGTCATCTATTTCTAGTGACCAGCCTGCTCACACATACATTCCAAGACAGCTTTGTTTTTCCATTCATAAAAGGGAACAGTTTGCCCACCACCATCGCTGACGCTCGCTGACCTGCGAGAGGACATTTTGTGCCCTTGTTCCCGAAAAAACTAATCTCTGCTTCCTCTTCCACCCTCCCAGCCCTCACCCTGCACTCTACAACTGTACACCACACCCCCAAACCCTCTCCTTCTGCCCCCTCTAATGACCCCCTGCCTACCCCCACCCTGCGTGTGTGTGTGTGTGTGTGTGTGCAGTGTGTGTTGAGTAATGTATGAATAATTAGAACAAATGGCTTCTTTCACCCCACCAATCCAGCCGGCACACAATGGGGCTGTTGATGTTTTCCCCTCTTCTGGGGTAGGGAGGGAGGGAGCGAGAGAGTGAAGGAGCGAGGGGATAGGGAGGGAACGAGCGAGGGAGAGAGGGAGAGAGAAAGAACACGGTGGTTACTTCTCACGCTGTATGGCTCTTTGCACACTATACAGGACACACCATGCATCTGGCTGCCACTTTTACAGAACAGAGAACAAAAACTGTAAATCATTTAGAAGTTAAGAGAGGTTTAACATGTGGTTCCTTTGTCATAATGAATGTGAATGACCTGTCTGGTGGATGGTCAATATGAGGGTTGATGAAATAATTGGGAAGGAGCTCTGGTGTTTCTCTCTGTAGCTGCAGTGTGGAGATACTACTTCTATAGTTCACGATGTGTAGAGACTGATGGAGAGCAACTTCTCCAATTGATGGGTGTGTTTCTCAAGTTAGGATGGAAAGCATTGTACATGATAGAGACACATGGAGAGGGGTTGGCACAGCAGACGTTCACACACACACACACACACACACACACACACACACACACACACACACACACACACACACACACACACACACACACACACACACACACACACACACACACACACACACACATGCATATGTCTGTCTAGTAAAGCTGGCTGGCGTGAGAGAGAAAGTGCTCCCAGATTTACTCCCAGATGTCTGTCTCCACCCCGACTGAGAGGTGAGTTTGCACGCTCTGACACACACACACACACACACACACACACACACACACACACACACACACACACACACACACACACACACACACACACACACACACACACACATGCTCCAATGTCCCGGGAGTCTATTTGGTCACTGGGTCCGATTAGACTATTCCTATTATCTTTCCAGGTTTTTGTTGTTTTCCATGGTCGGGCAAAGGTCGGGATTACAATTGGGAAGGGGTCTTTCCCAAAACCCCCCCCCCCCCCCCCATTCGCTGCACACACACACACACACAATCTCACATTCCCAGCAGCTGTTCACGCCCAAAGCCCTGCTATGGAACTCACAGGTCCATATGGGGATCAGTGTAACACCGTGTTACCCTGGGCAACAGCAGGAGGAGACAGCAGTAGCAGAACACTGTGTCCAGAAACTACAGATGACCAGTAAACTACAGGTGACCAGTAAACTACAGATGACAAGTAAACTACAGGTGACCAGTAAACTACAGGTGACCAGTAAACTACAGATGACAAGTAAACTACAGGTGACCAGTAAACTACAGGTGACCAGTAAACTACAGATGACCAGTAAACTACAGATGACCAGTAAACTACAGATGACCAGTAAACTACAGGTGACCAGTAAACTACAGGTGACCAGTAAACTACAGATGACCAGTAAACTACAGATGACCAGTAAACTACAGATAGTAAACTACAGATGACCAGTAAACTACAGATGACCAGTAAACTACAGATGACCAGTAAACTACAGATGACCAATAAACTACAGATAGTAAACTACAGATGACCAGTAAACTACAGATGACCAGTAAACTACAGATGACCAATAAACTACAGATGACCAGTAAACTACAGATGACCAGTAAACTACAGATGACCAGTAAACTACAGGTGACCAATAAACTACAGATGACCAGTAAACTACAGATGACCAGTAAACTACAGATGACCAGTAAACTACAGATGACCAATAAACTACAGATGACCAGTAAACTACAGATGACCAATAAACTACAGGTGGTGACCAGTAAACTACAGGTGACCAATAAACTACAGATGACCAGTAAACTACAGATGACCAGTAAACTACAGATGACCAGTAAACTACAGATGACCAATAAACTACAGATGACCAGTAAACTACAGATGACCAATAAACTACAGGTGACCAGTAAACTACAGATGACCAGTAAACTACAGATGACCAGTAAACTACAGGTGACCAGTAAACTATAGATGACCAGTAAACTACAGATGACCAGTAAACTACAGGTGACCAATAAACTACAGATGACCAGTAAACTACAGATGACCAGTAAACTACAGATGACCAGTAAACTACAGATGACCAATAAACTACAGATGACCTGTAAACTACAGATGACCAGTAAACTACAGATGACCAGTAAACTACAGATGACCAATAAACTACAGATAGTAAACTACAGATGACCAGTAAACTACACATGACCAGTAAACTACAGATGACCTGTAAACTACAGATGACCAGTAAACTACAGATGACCAATAAACTACAGATGACCAGTAAACTACACATGACCAGTAAACTACAGATAGTAAACTACAGATGACCAATAAACTACAGATGACCAGTAAACTACACATGACCAGTAAACTACAGATAGTAAACTACAGATGACCTGTAAACTACACATGACCAGTAATCTACAGATGACCAGTAAACTACAGGTGACCAGTAAACTACAGATGACCAGTAAACTACAGATGACCAATAAACTACAGATGACCAGTAAACTACACATGACCAGTAATCTACAGATGACCAGTAATCTACAGATGACCAGTAAACTACAGGTGACCAGTAAACTACAGATGACCAGTAAACTACAGATGACCAGTAAACTACAGATGACCTGTAAACTACACATGACCAGTAATCTACAGATGACCAGTAAACTACAGGTGACCAGTAAACTACAGATGACCAATAAACTACAGATGACCAGTAAACTACACATGACCAGTAATCTACAGATGACCAGTAATCTACAGATGACCAGTAAACTACAGGTGACCAGTAAACTACAGATGACCAGTAAACTACAGATGACCAGTAAACTACAGATGACCTGTAAACTACACATGACCAGTAATCTACAGATGACCAGTAAACTACAGGTGACCAGTAAACTACAGATGACCAGTAAACTACAGATGACCAATAAACTACAGATGACCAGTAAACTACAGATGACCAGTAAACTACAGATGACCAGTAAACTACAGATGACCAGTAAACTACAGATGACCAGTAAACTACAGATGACCAGTAAACTACAGATGACCAGTAAACTACAGGTGACCAGTAAACTACAGATGACCAGTAAACTACAGATGACCAGTAAACTACAGATGACCAGTAAACTACAGATGACCAGTAAACTACACATGACCAGTAAATTACAGGTGACCAGTAAACTACAGATGACCAGTAAACTACAGATAGTAAACTACAGATGACCAGTAAACTACAGATGACCAGTAAACTACAGATAGTAAACTACAGGTGACCAGTAAACTACAGGTGACCAGTAAACTACAGATGACCAATAAACTACAGATAGTAAACTACAGATGACCAGTAAACTACACATGACCAGTAAACTACAGATGACCAGTAAACTACAGATGACCAGTAAACTACAGATAGTAAACTACAGATGACCAGTAAACTACAGATGACCTGTAAACTACAGATAGTAAACTACAGATGACCAGTAAACTACACATGACCAGTAAACTACAGATGACCAGTAAACTACAGATGACCAGTAAACTACAGATGACCAGTAAACTACATATGACCAGTAAACTACAGATGACCAGTAAACTACAGATGACCAGTAAACTACAGATGACCAGTAAACTACAGATGACCAGTAAACTACAGATGACCAGTAAACTACAGATGACCAGTAAACTACACATGACCAGTAAACTACAGATGACCAGTAAACTACAGATGACCAGTAAACTACAGATGACCAGTAAACTACACATGACCAGTAAACTACAGGTGACCTGTAAACTACAGAGAAGCTGTTGACTCTTCAGAAAGATCAACACACTGTACTGTGAACATTTCTGTGCATCATGACCCCATTCTGCTCCAGAAGCAGTAAGCCGGGTGCTCAGTGATTAGATCATTTGATAATAAGATGATTAGATGATGTGAGAGTAGTGTCAGTAGCAGGGGCTGACTGGGACCAGAAATCGACCTGGCCTTCAGTCTATGCCTTCACTATGGTGAATTACTAAAACAATACAGAAATACACTACGGAAAAAGAAGGAACACTGCGTAAAATCAGCTCAATGTAATTGAAGAATCTATAGAATCTAACCACTTCTGGGAAAATTGGAAAACTCTAAACAAACAACAACACGAAGAGTTATCAATCCAAAACGGAGATGTATGGATAAACCTTCTCCATAGAGCCTTTTTGGCCCAATAACAAATAACAAACAGCAAAAACATATACATGATGAAATACACATCTTAGAATCAACTATTAAAGACTACCAGAACCCACTGGATTATTACAGGACAAAATTCAAACCCTCCAACCCAGAAAGGCCTGTGGTGTTGATGCTATCCTAAATGAAATATACAGAATACGAATTCCAATTGGCTACACTTAAACTCTTTAACATCATCCTCAGCTCTGGCATATTCCCCAATGTTTGGAAACAAGGACTGATCACCCCAATTCACAAAAGTGGAGACAAATTTGACCCCAATATCTACCGTGGGATATGTGTCAACAGCAACCTTGGGAAAATGCTCTGCATTATCATTAACAGCAGACTTGTACATTTCCTCAGTGAAAACAATGTACTGAGCAAATGTTTTTACCAGATTACCGTATGACAGACCACACATTCACCCTGCACACCCTAATTGACAAACAAACAAACCAAAACAAAGGCAAAGGCAAAGTCTTCTCATGCTTTGTTGATTTCAAAAAAGCTTTTGACACAATTTGGCATGAGGGTCTGCTATACAAATTGGTGTGAGGTGGTGATGGGGGAAAAACATACAACATTATAAAATCCATGTACACAAACAACAAGTGTGTGGTCAAAAAACAGACACCGCCGAAGGCAGACCTGGCTCTCAAGAGAAGACAGGCTATGTGCACACGGCCCACAAAATGAGGTGGAAACTGAGCTGCACTTCCTAACCTCCTACCAACTGTATGACCATATTAGAGACACATATTTCCCCCAGATTACACAGATCCACAAAGAATTTGAAAACAAACCCAATTTTGATAAACTCCCATATCTATTGAGTGAAATACCACAGTGTGCATCACAGCAGCAATATTTGTGACCAGTTGCCACAAGAAAAGGGCAACCAGTGAAGAACAAACACCATTGCACATACAACCCATATTTATGTTTATTTCTTTATTTTGGAACCTTTGTGAGTGTAATGTTTACTGTACATTTTTTATTGTTTATTTCACTTTTGTTTATTATCTATTTCACTTGCTTTGACAAAGTAAACATATGTTTCCATGCCAATAAAGCCCCTTAAATGGAAAATGGAATGGAAAGGGAATTGAGAGAGAGAGAGAGAGAGAGAGAGAGAGAGCGAGAGAGAGAGAGAGAGAGAGAGAGAAAGCTACTGACCTGAGGTGGTCTGCGGATTACATTCAGAGAGAGAGAGAGGGAGCTACTTGTACTAAGGTGGTCTGCAGAGAGAGAAAGAGAGAGCGAGAGAGCGAGAGAAAGAGAGAGAAGAAAGGAGAGAGAAGAGAGGAAGAGAGAGAGAAGAAAGGAGAGAGAAGAGAGGAAAGGAAGAAAGGAGAGAGAAGAAGTAAAAAGATGAAGAGAGAGGAGGAGGAGAATGGGGGATGAAATAACTTCATGCAGCATGATACACTGGTAACCCTAGTGCAGTCTCTTTCATTCCCTCTCTCCTTTTCTCTCTCTCACACACACACACGCCCTTCAATTAATTTCACATTAATCAAAATTGGTTAGTGTGTGTTTATAGGTACTACATGTATATGATGGGCAGTTAAAGACATGCTCCGGAACTTTGGCCACTAAGTATGTTTTAAACCTCCCGCTTTGGGCTGAATTTGTCAATGTGTCGTTCGCACATGCATAATCTTTGAGTAGAATTACTGTTTTACCTCAATTGGCCACTAAATCTCTAGTTTGAAAGCAACTGTTTTTCTTGAAGTTGTGCTGTGCCTTTTTCCTTACATCTTCCCCCACATGGGCCCGCCAGCAATTTCAGCTCAACCAATAAGCTTCAGGACTCTCGCTACTAACGTTGGCCATGAAGCCAACAAAGTTATTCCCAGATGAGTTTTCCATTGGAGCCCTCTGTGTCTGGAGAAGTAAATGAACAGTTCCAGCGCTGTAGGAGCTGTATCTGCCCTTTTCCCACCTGGACAAAAGGAACACCTATTTGAGAATGCTGTTCATTAATTACAACTCAGCGTTCAACACCATAGTGCCCACAAAGCTCATCACTAAGCTGAGGGACTATGGGACTGAACACCTCCCTCTGCAACTGGATCCTTACAGGCCGCCCCCAGGTGGTAAGGTTAGCAACAACACATCTGCCACGCTGATCCTCCACACCGGGGCCCCTCAGGGGTGCGTGCTTAGTCCCCTCCTGTACCTCCCTGTTCACACACGACTGCGTGGCCAAACACGACTCCAACACCATCGTTAAGTTTGCTGACGACACAGCAGTGGTAGGCCTGATCACCGACCAGAGTCAGCCTATAGGGAGGAGGTCAGAGACCTGGCAGTGTGGTGCCAGGTCAACAACTTCTCCCTCAAAAGGAGCAAGACAAAGGAGTTGATCGTGGACTACAGGAAAAGGCAGGCCAAACAAGCCCCCGTTAACATCAATGGGGCTGTAGTGGAGTGGGTCGAGAGTTTCAAGTTCCTTGGTGTCCACATCACCAACAAACTATCATGGTCCAAACACACCAAGACAGTTGTGAAGAGGGCACGACAACATATTTTCCCCCTCAGAAGACTGAAAAGATTTGGCATGGGTCCCCAGATCCTCAAAAAGTTCTACAGTTGCACCATCGAGAGCATCCTGACCAGTTGCATCACCACTTGGTATGGCAACTGCTCGGCATGTGACCATAAGGCGCAACAGAGGGTAGTGCGTACATCACTGTTTCCAAGCTTCCTGCCATCCAGAACCCCCATACTAGGCGGTGTCAGAGGAAGGCCCAAAAAATGGTCAAAGACTCCAGTCACCCAAGTCATAGACTGTTCCCTCTGCTACCACACGGCAAGCGGTACAGGAGCGTCAAGACTTGGACCAAAAGGCTCCTTAAGACCTCTACCCCCAAGCCATGAAATTGCTGAACAATTAATCAAATGGCCACTATGACTATTTGCATTGACCCCCCCCCCCCCCCCCCCCACCTCTCCGTACATGTACAAAATAACTTAACTAACCTGTAACCCCACACATTGACTCGGTACCGGTACTCCCTGTATATAGCCTCGTTATTTTTATTGTGTTACTTTTTATTTTAATTTTACTATTTTTACTTTAGTTTATTTAGTAGAAGTTTTCTTAACTCTTTCTTGAACTCTATTGTTGGTTCAGGACTTGTAAGTAAGCATTTCACAGTATGGTCTACAGCTGTTGTATTCGGAGCATGTGACAAATCAAATTTGATTTGATTTGATCTACTACGCTTTGTTTCGGGACAAACTGGATCACTAAGAATTCCAATGCGGCAATTGTTTGCTTGCCGAGGATTACAGGCTTGAGGTGGCTTCCTTGATCACGCAGGTCGCCAACCTACGTAAGAAACTGTGGAAAATGCAGAGTGCAATCTTTACCGTCTCTACGCCGTCCAGTCTTGTCGTTTGTCGTTATCCGACTGGCCGGTGTTGGCCAGAGTTCGTTCGCCATCTGATAGCGGAGTCAAAGGAGCACAGCAAAAGGAGCAATCAACGATGGTAGCATGTCACAAGCCGTGGAAGCCGAAGACAGTGGCCAAACGCAAAGCAGCCTACACTCCCAGCCATTCTGGGAAGCGAGGGAGTGGGCGGATTTTCTCGTCTTTCTCGCCAGCCGTGATTTTGGGCCGCTCCATGGTATGAAATGTGACTGTTCCAGGTGCAAAAACAATGTCCTATCCCAGAGCTTGAGTAAATGACATTACTAAGCTGCTCCCGAATGTACTACGCCAGGACATGGAAATCGATTCTATCGTAGTCCATGCGGGTTTAAATGACATTTTGAAGGGCAGCTTTGAACAGCTGAAACTGGATTTCAAAGAGCTGGTTGACTCTCTGCTAGACACTAATAAAATACCCATCAAAAATGGTCCTGTGCCCTCTCTGAATCGTGGCATTGAACGCTTTAGAAGGAAACTGGCTACGTGATTACTGCAGCTCAACGGGTGTAACTTTTTTTGACAATTTCGATACCTTTTGGTTTGT
The DNA here is from genome assembly GCF_045679555.1 of Salvelinus alpinus. NCBI lineage: Eukaryota > Metazoa > Chordata > Actinopteri > Salmoniformes > Salmonidae > Salvelinus > Salvelinus alpinus. The sequence goes on along the minus strand of NC_092106.1, from coordinate 44,465,764 downwards.
TGATGATGTGGACAGTATTTTGACCGGTGATTATTGAATGAAGCTCGCCAGCTAAACTGAGTTTTTGGGGATATAAAGAAGGACTTTATGGAACAAAATGACCATTTGTGATGTAGCTGGGACCTTTTGGAGTGCCAACAGAAGAAGATCTTCAAAGGTAAGGCATTTATTATATCGCTATTTCTGACTTTCGTGGCGCACCTGCCTGGTTGAAAAATGTTTTTAATGCTTTTGTATGCGGGGCGTTGTCCTCAGATAATCACATGGTGTGCTTTCGCCGTAAAGCCTTTTTGAAATCTGACACAGCGGCTGGATTAACAAGAAGTTAAGATTTATTTTGATGTATGACACTTGTATTTTCATGAATGTCAAATATTTATATTTCTGTCATTTGAATTTGGCGCTCTGCAATTTCACCGGATGTTGTCGAGGTGGGTCACTAGCGGAACGCCTGCGCCAGAAAGGTTAACAATAGCCCACGTTAACATATGTAGTTTAAGAAACAAGGTTCATGAAATTATGACATTCATATTCTGACTATCTCTGAAACTCACTTAGATAATACCTTTGATGATACAGTGATAGCAATACATGGTTATAACATTTACAGAAAATACAGAAATGCCAGTGGTGGAGGTGTTGCTGTTTATATTCAGAACCACATTCCTGTAAAGATTTAAAGATGGTCTCATGTTAAATACTGTTGAAGCAATATGGCTACAGGTTCATCTGCCTCACCTAAAGCCCATTCTGGTGGGAAGCTGCTATAGACCACCAAGTGCTAACAGTCAGTATCTGGATAATATGTGTGAAATGCTTGATAATGTATGTGATATCAACAGAGAGGTATATTTTCTGGGTAATTTAAATATTGACTGGCTTTCATCACTGTAACCAGTGCCTGCAACCTGGTTCAGGTTATCAGTCAACCTACCAGGGTAGTTACAAACAGCACAGGAATGAAATCATCAACAAGTATTGATCACATCTTTACAAATGCTGCAGAAATGTGCTTGAAAGAAGTATCCAGATCCATCGGATGTAGTGATCACAATATAGTAGCCATATCTAGGAAAACCAAAGTTCCAAAGGCTGGGCCTAATATAAGATGTTTTGTAGTGATTCCTATGTTGTTGATGTAAAGAATATTAAAGTATTCAGAATCCTATTAAACAAAGATAAATTACACCAAGAATGATAGTAAAAAGCTTTGGAGCACCTTCAATAACATTTTGGGGAATAAGGCAAACTCAGCTCCATCATTCATTAAATCAGAGGCTCATTCATTACAAAACCCGACTGATATTGCTAACTACTTTAATATTTTTCATTGGTAAGATGATCAAACTTAGGCATGACATGCCAGTAACAAACGCTGACGATACACATCCAAGTATATCTGACCAAATTGTGAAAGACAATAATTGTAATTTTTAATTCCGTAAAGTGAGTGTGGAAGAGGTGAAAACAATGATTGTTGTCTATCAACAATGACAAGCCACCGGGGTCTGACAACTTGGATGGAAAATTACTGTGGATCATAGCTAATGATATTGCCACTCCTATTTGCCACATCTTCAATTTAATCCTACTAGAGAGTGTGTGCCCTCAGGCCTGGAGGGAAGCAAAAGTCACTCTGCTACTTAAGAATAGTAAAGCCCTTTACTGGCTACACTAGCCGACAAATCTGTTACCAACCCTTAGTAAACATTTGGAAAAAATGGTGTTTGACCAGATACAATGCTATTTTACACTAAACAAATGGACAACAGACTTTCAGCATGCTTATAGGGAAGGACATTCAACAAGCACAGCACTTGGCTGAGAGAACTTGATGATAAAAGATTATGGGGGCTGTTTTGTTAGACTTCAGTGTGGCTTTTGACATTATCAATCATAGTCTGCTGCTGAAAAAACTGATCTGTTATGGCTTTACACCCCCTGTGATATTGTGGATAAAGAGTTACCTGTCTAACAGAACACAGAGGGTGTTCTTTCATGGAAGCCTCTCCAAAATAATCCAGGTAGAATCAGGAATTCCCCATGGCAGCTGTCTAAACCACTTGCTTTTTTCAATCTTTACTAACGACATGCCACTGGCTTTGAGCAAAGCCAATGTGTCTATGTATGTGGATGACTCAAGACTATACATGCCGGCTACTACAGCAACTGAAATAACTGTAACACCTAACAAAGAGCTGCAGTTAGTTTCAGAATGGGTGACAACGAATAAGTTAGTCCTAAATATTTCTAAAACTAAAAGCATTGTATTTGGGACAAATCATTTTCTTAACCCTAAAACTCAACTAAATCCTGTAATAAATAATGTGGAAATTGAGAAAGTTGAGGTGACTAAACTGCTTGGAGTAACCCTGGATTGTAAACTGTCATGGTCAAAAACATATTGATACAACAGTAACTAAAATGGGGAGAAGTCTGTCCATAATAAAGTGCTGCACTCCCTTCTTAACAGCACTATCAACAAGGCAGGTCCTACAGGCCCTAGTATCTACCTTCTTAACAACACTATCAACAAGGCAGGTCCTACAGGCCCTAGTTTTGTCTCACCTGGACTACTGTTCAGTCGTGTGGTCAGGTTGCACAAAGAGGGACTTAATAAAATTGCAGTTGTCTCAGAACAGGGCAGCAAGGCTGGCCCTTGGATGTACACAGAGAGCAAACATTTATAATATGCATGTCAATCTCTCCTGGTTCAAAGTAGAGGAGAGATTGACTTCATCACTACTTGTATTTGTGTGAGGTATTGACATGGACCGAGCTGTCTGTTTTAAACGACTAGCACACCTCTCAGACACGAGAGGTCTCTTCACAGTCCCCAAGTCCAGAACAGACATAGAGACTACATGGAACTATATTCCACATCAGGTAACTGATTCAAGCAGTAGAATCAGATTATTTTAATAAACAGATTTTTTTAAACATATGGATTTAGTGTTGTAGATATGTGGCAGTGGAGTATGGGCCTGAGGGCACAAACTTAGTGTGTTGTGAATTCTGTAATGAATATATTGTAATGTTTTTAAAATGGTATAACTGCCTTAATTTTGCCGGACCCCAGGAGGAGTAGCTGGTGCCTTGGCAGCAGCTAATTGGGATCTAGTTTGCCTAGTTAAATAAAGGTAAAAAAATATTGAATAATGGGGATCCATAACAAAAACAAATACAAATTTGAGGGACAGCTAGTAAGATGCACATCATGCACCCACAGCAGAGCGAGAGAGCAATATCTGCACATACTGTATGTGACACAGTACGCACTTTTAGGGGACCACTTTTCGTGAGCACAACTTTAAAACTACTGGCTAAAAAGTATATAAAAGTACTAGAGAATCCCTTTAAGTATACACTCCTAATATCCTAATCTTATACTCTTCTAATGGCGTATCTGAAGCTCTTTGAATTTGGAGGTGAGTGTTCAACTGTATGTGTGTGTGTGTGTGTGTGTGTGTGTGTGTGTGTGTGTGTGTGTGTGTGTGTGTGTGTGTGTGTGTGTGTGTGTGTGCGTGCGTGCGTGCGTGCGTGCGTGCGTGCGTGCGTGCGTGCGTGCGTGCGTGCGTGCGTGCGTGCGTGCGTGTGTGTGTGTGAGTCTCTGTGCGTGTGTGTTCTCTTCCCTGCTATCTAAGATTTATATCGCTTCACGTCGCATCACTCAGACCAGCTGCTGAAATGACACGCACGTTCTTTTTTTCCATGGCTGAAATATTCTCCTCCTATCTATCCTTCCATCTCCCTCACTCTCTGGGGAGAAGGAGCATGTTCTATCTATTTATTATCTTTACACAGTCTGACATTTTGAGAGGATCATCAAATGTGTGCGTGTACAAATATTATGAAGCCCATTGGGTTGATGCAACATGACAGATATGGATACTATGTCCGGGGGCTAAGAGCTGTCAGTCTTTAACAGCTGGGTTCAAATGGGGTTAGTGGAGGGTTGAACCTGCTAGCCGTTAGCTTGTGTGTCGTCTAACGGCACCATCGTCTGTCGAGGCTCGGATGTTATGTCTTTCTGAGGTATTTGGACTATTTGTTTGTTTGCATCTTTCCGTCTTAGGTGTGTGTGTGTGTGTGTGTGTGTGTGTGTGTGTGTGTGTGTGTGTGTGTGTGTGTGTGTGTGTGTGTGTGTGTGTGTGTGTGTGTGTGTGTGTGTGTGTGTGTGTGTGTGTGTGTGTGGTTGTGTGTGTGTGTGTGTGTGTGTGTGTGTGTGTGTGTGTGGGTGTGGGTGTGCGTGTGCGTGCGCGTGCGTGTGCGTGTGTGTTTCTGTCTTCCACTATCCGTCACACACCTCTGTGGGGTGAGTAAGGCCCACAGTAAATCTGGTCATTTGGTATATGACTGCTACAGGCTTCCTCACACTGTAACATGATAACGATCAAATCTAGACAAAAAAGACTTACGACAATGATAATGCAGAAAAACGGATATGTGGTTGTGCAACAGAGGTTGGAGATAAACGGACTAAGGCAGCAGAACTAGGCTGGCCTGTCTATCCAGTGTGTATGAATGACTTTGATTATAGTATCCTGTATGTATTACTGTGGTTATAGTGTCCAGTGTGTATTACTGTGATTATAGTGTCTGTCACGTCCTGACCATAGTGCTTATGTGTTTTGCTTGTTTTAGTGTTGGTCAGGACGTGAGCTGGGTGGGCATTCTATGTTGTGTGTCTAGTTTGTCTGTTTCTGTGTTCGGCCTAATATGGTTCTCAATCAGAGGCAGCTGTCAATCGTTGTCCCTGATTGAGAATCATATATAGGTGGCTTGTTCTGTGTTGGGATTTTGTGGGTGGTTGTTTCCTGTCTCTGTGTTTTGTCTGCACCAGAAAGGACTGTATCGGTTTTGCCACATTTGTTATTTTGTAGTTTTGTAAGTGTTCACTTTTCGTCTGTCATTAAATATGTTGAACACGGAATACGCTGCGTCTTGGTCCGATCCCTGTTACACTCTCTCTTCTCGTGAAGAGAGGGAAGGCTGCCGTTACAGAACTACCCACCAAACTCGGACCAAGCAGCGTAGCAACGGGCAGCAGCGGCCCACTACACAGGACTCCTGGACATGGGAGGAAATTCTGGAGGGAAAAGGACACTGGGCTCATATTGGAGAATATCGCCGCTCTCATGAAGAGATGGAGGCAGCTAAAGCCCAGGAGCGGTGGTATGAGGAGGCAGCACGGAAGCGTGGCTGGAAGCCCGAGAAGAAATCCCAAAAATTTCTTGGGGGGGGCTAAAGGGTAGTGTGGCGAAGTCAGGTAGGAAACCTGCGCCCACTTCCCATGCTTACCGTGGAGAGCGGGAGTACGGGCAGACACCGTGTTATGCGGAAGAGCGCACGGTGTCTCCTGTACGTGTGCTTAGCCCGGTGCGGTACATTCCAGCTCCACGTATCGGCCGGGCTAGAGTGAGCATTGAGCCAGGTGCCATGAAGCCGGCTCAACGCGTCTGGTCTCCAGTGCGTCTCCTCTGGCCGGCATACATGGCACCAGCCTTACGCATGGTGTCCCCGGTTCGCCAACACAGCCCAGTGCGGGTTATTCCACCTCCCCGCACTGGTCGGGCTACGGGGAGCATTCAACCAGGTAAGGTTGGGCAGGCTCGGTGCTCAAGGGAGCCAGTACGCCTGCACGGTCCGGTATATCCGGCGCCACCTTCCCGCCCCAGCCCAGTACCTCCAGTTCCGGCACCACGCACCAAGCCTCCTGTGCGTCTCCAGAGCCCTGTACGCACTGTTCCTTCTCCCCGCACTAGCCTTGAGGTGCGTGTCTCCAGTCCGTTACCACCAGTTCCGGCACCACGCACCAGGCCTACTGTGCGCCTCAGCAGGTCAGAGTCGGCCGTCTGCCCAGCGCCGTCTGAGCTGCCTGCCTGCCCAGCGCCGTCTGAGCTGCCTGTCTGCCCAGCGCCGTCTGAGCTGCCTGCCTGCCCAGCGCCGTCTGAGCTGCCTGCCTGCCCAGCGCTGTCTGAGCTGCCTGCCTGCCCAGCGCCATCTGAGCCATCCGTCTGCCCAGCGCCATCTGAGCCATCCATCTGCCCAGCGCCATCTGAGCCATCCGTCTGCCCAGCGCCGTCAGAGCCGCACGTCTGTCCCGAGCCGTCAGAGCCGCCCGTCTGTCCCGAGCCGTTAGAGCCGTCTGTCAGTCAGGAGCCGCTAGAGCCGTCCGTCAGTCATGAGCCGCTAGAGCCGTCCGTCAGTCAGGATCTGCCAGAGCCGCCAGCCAGTCAGGAGCTGCCAGAGCCGCCAGCCAGTCAGGAGCTGCCAGAACCGCCAGCCAGTCAGGAGCTGCCAGAGCCGCCAGCCAGTCAGGAGCTGCCAGAGCCGCCAGTCAGTCAGGAGCTGCCAGAGCTGCCCTCCAGTCATGAGCTGCCCTCCAGTCATGAGCTGCCTTCCAGTCATGAGCTGCCCTCCAGTCATGAGCTGCCTTCCAGTCATGAGCTGCCCTCCAGTCATGAGCTGCCTTCCAGTCATGAGCTGCCCTCCAGTCATAAGCTGCCTTCCAGTCATGAGCTGCCCCTCAGCCCGGAGCTGCCTTCCAGTCATGAGCTGCCCTCCAGTCATGAGCTGCCCTCCAGTCATGAGCTGCCCCTCAGCCCGGAGCTGCCCCTCAGCCCGGAGCTGCCATTAGTCCGGAGCTGCCCTTCAGTCCAGAGCTGCCTCTCTGTCCGGAGTTGCCCTTCAGTCCGGAGCTGCCCCTCTGTCCTGAGCTACCTCTCTGTCCTGAGCTACCTCTCGGTCCTGAGCTACCTCTCTGTCCTGAGCTGTCTCCTCAATTTAGTGGGGACCTTGGTGAGGATTCCTAGGCCAAGGTCGGGGGCGAGGGTTGCCACTCAAAGGACGCTAAGGAGGGGGACAAAGACAATGGTGGAGTGGTGGCCTCGTCCTGCGCCGGAGCCGCCACCGCGGACAGATGCCCACCCAGACCCTCCCCTTGAGTTTTAGGGGTGCGTTCGGAGTCCGCACCTCAGGAGGGGGGTACTGTCACGTCCTGACCATAGTGCTTATGTGTTTTGCTTGTTTTAGTGTTGGTCAGGACGTGAGCTGGGTGCGCATTCTATGTTGTGTGTCTAGTTTGTCTGTTTCTGTGTTCGGCCTAATATGGTTCTCAATCAGAGGCAGCTGTCAATCGTTGTCCCTGATTGAGAATCATATATAGGTGGCTTGTTTTGTGTTGGGATTTTGTGGGTGGTTGTTTCCTGTCTCTGTGTTTTGTCTGCACCAGAAAGGACTGTATCGGTTTTGCCACATTTGTTATTTTGTAGTTTTGTAAGTGTTCACTTTTCGTCTGTCATTAAATATGTTGAACACGGAATACGCTGCGTCTTGGTCCGATCCCTGTTACACTCTCTCTTCTCGTGAAGAGAGGGAAGGCTGCCGTTACAGTGTCCAGTGTGTATGCATTACTGTGATTATAGTATCCTGTATGTATTACTGTGATTATAGTATCCTGTATGTATTACTGTGATTATAGTGTCCAGTGTGTATTACTGTGATTATAGTATCCAGTATGTGTTACTGTGATTATAGTGTCCAATGTGTATTACTATGATTATTGTAGCCAGCGTGTATTACTGTGATTCTAGTATCCAATGTGTACTACTTTGATTAAATGATCCAGTATGTATTACTGTGATTATAGTATCCAGTATGTATTACTGAGATTATAGTATCCAGCGTGTATTACTGTGATTATAGTATTCAGTATGTATTACTGTGATTATAGTATCCAGTATGTATTACTGTGATTATAGTATCCAGCGTGTATTACTGTGATTATAGTATCCAGTATGTATTACTGTGATTATAGTATCCAGTATGTATTGCTGTGATTATAGTATCCAGTATGTATTGCTGTGATTATAGTATCCAGTATGTATTACTGTGATTATAGTATCCAGTGTGAGTATTACTGTGGTTATAGTATCCAGTATGTATTACTGTGATTATAGTATTCAGTATGTATTACTGTGGTTATAGTATCCAGTATGTATTACTGTGATTATAGTATCCAGTATGTATTACTGTGATTATATTATCCAATGTTTATGTAAAACTGTGATTATAGTATCCAGCGGGTATTACTGTGATTATAGTATTCAGTATGTATTACTGTGGTTATTGTGTCCAGTATGTATTACTGTGATTATAGTATTCAGTATGTATTGCTGTGATTATAGTATCCAGTATGTATTACTGTGATTATAGTATCCAGTATGTATTACTGTGATTATATTATCCAATGTTTATGTAAAACTGTGATTATAGTATCCAGCGGGTATTACTGTGATTATAGTATTCAGTATGTATTACTGTGGTTATTGTGTCCAGTATGTATTACTGTGATTATAGTATTCAGTATGTATTACTGTGATTATACTATATCAAGGTAAAAGGCAAACATTGGAACAGCATCACAGCTGGAGGATTCCGTTTGTTTGTTTATGTCTGAATTGCTCGCTGTCTGAGTACTAGGTCCACACACACACACACACACACACACACACACACACACACACACACACACACACACACACACACACACACACACACACACACACACACACACACACACACACACACACACACACACACACACACACACACACACACACACACACACACACACACACCTGCTTTTCTGAACATTAGGTCCCTGCATCTCAGGAACGCTGGGAGGGAAAACCTGGTGGATTGGAGCGGATTAGAGAGCAGTTTCCCATTGTTGGGTCACCCATACTGAGGAGGACACAGTGACTTCTGAACCCTTCCTGGGAGACTGGGGATTAGCCCTGCCTGTTCTGGCATTCTGGCACACATTTAACACACACAGACATGCACATACACACGCTGACACACACACATGCACACAGCTCTAATTGTCTCCTCAGAGCTTTATGGTAGTGTTGGTTTAGCTGTGAGGGTTGTTTGTGTGCTATTTGGACGGATTTCTCCATGGTGATGGCTTGGTTTTGTTTTTCAGAAATGTGCCTGTCCCCTTGGGCAAACATTCCACCATTTTAGTTGTTCCTACCAGATGGATGACAGTCTGTCTCTATGACCTCAAACCAGTCATGAATATAAACATCTGATCTTTTTTGACAGTTTAATCTACGCTGAACAAAAATGTAAACGCAACATGCTACAATTTCAGAGTCACAGTTCATATAAGGAAATCAGTCAATTGAAATCAATTAATTAGGCCCTTATCCATGGATTTCACATGGCTGGGAATACAGACTATGCATCTGTTTTTCACAGATACCTTATTAAAAAAGTAGGGGTGTGGATCAGAAAACCAGTTATTATTTTTATTTTTGTATTTATTTTTTATTTAACATTTATTTAACTAGGCAACTCAGTTAATAATTTTTATTTATTTACAATGACGGCCTACCAGAATGCAAAAGGCCTCCTTGTAACGGCAGCCTTCCCTCTCTTCACTAGAAGAGGGGGTGTAACAGGGATCAGACCAACACGCAGCGTAGCCAGTGCTCAACATGTTTAATAAACAAATAAACAGTGAACAATTAACAAATACAAAATAATAAATGTGGCAAACCGATACAGTCCTAGCTGGTGCATAGAAAACACAAAGACAGGAAACAACCACCCACAAAATCCCAACACAAAACAAGCCACCTATATATGATTCTCAATCAGGGACAACGATTGACAGCTGCCTCTGATTGAGAACCATATTAGGCCGAACACAGAAACAGACAAACTAGACACACAACATAGAATGCCCACCCAGCTCACGTCCTGACCAACACTAAAACAAGCAAAACACATAAGCACTATGGTCAGGACGTGACACTCCTGCGGGGACGGGGGCCAGGATTAAAATTAAAATATAGGACAAAACACACATCACGACAAGAGAGACACCACAACACTACATAAAGAGAGACCTAAGACGACAACATAGCAAGGAAGCAACATGAAAACACAGCATGGTAGCAACACAACATGGCAGCAGCACAACATGGTAGCAGCACAAAACATGGTACAAACATTATTGGGCACAGACAACAGCACAAAGAGCAAGAAGGTAGAGACAATACATCACGCGATGCATCATGCAGCACGGCACATCTCCTTCACATAGAGTTGATCAGGCTGTTGATTGTATCCTGTGGGATGTTGTCCCACTCCTCTTCAATGGCTGTGGGAAGTCGCTGGATATTGGCAGGGAACTGGAACACGCTGTCGTACGTAGATCAAGACCATCACAAACCTGCTCAATGGGTGACACGTCTGGTGAGTATGCAGGTCATGGAAGAACTGGGACATTTTCAGCTTCCAGGAATTGTGTACAGATCCTTGGGGCCGTGCGTTATCATGCTGAAACATGAGGTGATGGTGGTGGTTGAATGGCACGACAATGGGACTCAGGATTTCCTCACGGTATCTCTGTGAATTCAAAATACCATCAATAAAATGCAATTGTGTTTGTTGTCCGTAGCTTATGCCTGTCCATACCATAACCCCACCACGAGGCACTCTGTGAGGACGACGAGCACGCAGATACATTTCACTGAGACAGTTTTTGACAGTTTGTGCAGATATTCTTCGGTTGTGCAAACCCAAGGTTTCATCAGCTGTCTGGGTGGCTGGTCTCAGACCATCCCGTAGGTGAAGAAGAAGGATATCTACGGCCTGGCCTTGCGTGGTATCACGTGGTCTGTGGTTGTGAGGCGGGTTGGAAGTACTGCCAAATTCTCTAAAACACAAGGTGCACCTGTGTAATGATCATGCTGTTTAATCAACTTCTTGATATGCCACACCTGTCAGGTGGATGGATTATCTTGACACAGAAGAAATGCTCACTAACAGGGATGTAAACACATTTGTTCACAAAATGTGTAAGAAATAAGCTTTTTGTCCATATGAAACATTTCTGGCCTCTTTTATTTCAGCTCACGAAACATGGGACCAACACTTTACATGTTGCCTTTATAATTTAGTTCAGTATAGTAGTTGTGTTGTTGAGTGTAGTGTTTAATACTTCTAGATTCTCCAACTAGTAATAATCAATACGTGGTGATGTCATGTTTTAGTAGACAGGGAGTTATGTTGTGTTGACTCACTGTGTGTTTTCAATGTGAGATTTGATATTGTTGTATTAATGTTGTATTAACGTTGTATTAATGTTGTATCCATGTTGTATCAACGTATTAATGTTGTATTAACGTTGTATCGACATATTAATGTTGTATTAAGGTTGTATCCATGTTGTATTAATGTTGTATCGATGTTGTATTGACGTATTGACATTGTATTGATGTTGTATTGACGTTGTATTGATGACGTATCGATGTTGTATCGATGTTGTATTGACGTTGTATTGACGTATCGATTTGTATCGATGTCGTATTAACGTTGTATGTCTGTTTTATTGATGTTGACAGTGAGAGGATGATGGAGTCCCATCGTAAAGCCTTGAACAAGATGGAGGATGACTACAGACAGGAGCTGCCCTTCAAGGTACCCTGTGGTTCCTATAGTCCAGGATAACTTAATCTCCTGGTCTTCCTCCTTTCCTTCAGCACCACAGAATTGCCTCAGCAGATACAAAGTCCCATGTTTTAAATAAAGGCAGAAAAACATTCTAATCCAGTCAGAGGAGGTGGTGATATTATTACGATGACAGACCACCAGCCCAGTCTCTCTCACACCAAGCTCTCTGTGCAGTGAAGACACGACACACCCCCACGGCTGAAATGTGTGTTGTATTTGTTCTATTGGTCTCATCCCCTACGCCGGTCTGGTGGTGGGGGTTAGGGAGGGTTAGTGAGGTTTCAGCCTCTGCACGGCAGTATTAAGATGCCTTCTGATTCCCAGAAAATTACACTGCTCTCCCTCCGGTTTCCTGCCCCTCACACGGACGCTCACCAAGAGAGAAGGAAGTGGTCTCCCTCTCTCTCTCTCTCTCTCTCTCTCTCTCTCTCTCTCTCTCTCTCTCTCTCTCTCTCTCTCTCTCTCTCTCTCTCTCTCTCTCTCTCTCTCTCTCTCTCTCTCTCTCGCACACATTTTCACACACTCACTTACTCACACACACACACTCCACCCCTGTCCCCCACACGGACATATACCCAGAGAGAAGGAAGTGGTCACGCAAAGTCACTCACACACACACACGCACCCAACCCATGCCCCTGTACTCAAAGAGAAGTAAGCAGTCTGTCATTCCTACACATACTGTGCTGTACATACACGCAAGTGTGTACATAGGCAGTTGCATACAGACACACTCACTATGTACACACACTCTCACACACACATACACTCGCCCCACCCCAGTGCCCTGACACGCAGCCTCTGATCTCTCCTGCGCTTTGAAAAATATGGTGGCCTTGGCCAAGCCTGACTAAAAATACATTGCATGCCACCAGCCCCCTTGTTGTTTTTCCCATAACAGCCACAACAATCGTTTTTTTTATATCCCCAAGAATTCAATATTTCACTGCCCACTTCTGGTGAAAACGGCCCATCTGTGTCAAAACACTCAAGTCAATGTAGCGCTCTGTGACAATCTTTTTTTGAGAGCGAGCTGTCTCAATTTTCTCCTCTGCAAATAAAACAACTGAAAGAACTGCCAAATCAGAGTAAAAGAAGGATAGAGAGGGATGTTAGAGGACAAGAGGAGGGTGGAGAAGGAAAGAGACAGAGGGACTGTTTTCTCTACTTTGGTGTCCATCACTCAGCTATTTCACGCCAAGCTGAGTGTACAGCCTATAATGTTTGTGTCATTCCAGTGCGTGTGAGGAAGCATGTGTGCATGTGTGCATGAGTGTGTGTGTGTGTGTGTGTGTGTGTGTGTGTGTGTGTGTGTGTGTGTGTGTGTGTGTGTGTGTGTGCGTGCGTGCGTGCGTGCGTGCGTGCGTGCGTGCGCGCGCGCACAGGTGCTTGTTGTAAAGTCTTATATGTCCAAATCCCCAGCTACAGGCGGCTCTGGAGGAGCAGAGGACCCAGAATGCTGTGCGTCTGAAGGAGCAGGAAGAGGAGCTAAAGAGGGAGGCGGGGTTAGAGCTGGTGATTGACAGGGAGAAGAGTCGGGAGCTGCTGCTGCAGTACCAGAGAGAGAAGGAGCAGCTGCAGAGGAAGGTAACAGTTGCCTGCTGTGTATGTTGTACCGATCACAGTCCTGAAAGGAGGAGTCAATACCATTTAACTATCACTACTGCCTCTCTTTCTCTCACTCTGTCCCCCCTTAGTTATAGTAGTTATTTGAATGTAGGAGAGATGTCAGACAGGCAGTCAGTCAGTCAGACAGTCAGACACAGTCAAGCAGTGAGTAACACAGGGGGCTACAGGTCTGCAGGCAAGCACAACGTTCTGAGAACAAGATTGAACAGAATGTCCCTCTTTTTCTCCCTGTCTATCTGTCTCCCTGTCTATATCTGTCTCCCTGTCTATCTCTGTCTCCCTGTCTATCTGTCTCCCTGTCTATCTGTCTCCCTGTCTATCGCTTTCTCCCTGTCTATCTGCCTCCCTGTCTATCTGTCTCCCTGTCTATCTGTCCCCCTGTCTATCTCTTTCTCCCTGTCTATCTGTCTCCCTGTCTATCTGTCTCCCTGTCTATCTCTGTCTCCCTGTCTATCTGTATCCCTGTCTATCTGTCTCCCTGTCTATCTCTGTCTCCCTGTCTATCTGTATCCCTGTCTATCTGTCTCCCTGTCTATCTCTTTCCCTGTCTATCTCTTTCTCCCTGTCTATCTGTCTCCCTGTCTATCTGTCTCCCTGTCTATCTCTTTCTACCTGTCTATCTGTCTCCCTGTCTACCTGTCTCCCTGTCTATCTGTCCCCCTGTCTATCTCTTTCTCCCTGTCTATCTGTCTCCCTGTCTATCTCTTTCTCCCTGTCTATCTGTCTCCCTGTCTATCTGTCTCCCTGTCTATCTCTTTCTCCCTGTCTATCTCTTTCTCCCTGTCTATCTGTCTCCCTGTCTATCTGTCTCCCTGTCTATCTCTTTCTCCCTGTCTATCTCTTTCTCCCTGTCTATCTGTCTCCCTGTCTATCTCTTTCTCCCTGTCTATCTGTCTCCCTGTCTATCTGTCTCCCTGTCTATCTCTGTCTCCCTGTCTATATGTCTCCCTGTCTATCTGTCTCCCTGTCTATCTCTTTCTCCCTGTCTATCTCTTTCTCCCTGTCTATCTGTCTCCCTGTCTATCTGTCTCCCTGTCTATCTCTTTCTCCCTGTCTACCTGTCTATCTCTTTCTACCTGTCTATCTGTCTCCCTGTCTATCTCTTTCTACCTGTCTATCTGTCTCCTTGTCTATCTGTCTCCCTGTCTATCTGCCCTTCAGGAATTAAGCTGTGACTGCCTGTGTGTGTGTGTGTGTGTGTGTGTGTGTGTGTGTGTGTGTGTGTGTGTGTGTGTGTGTGTGTGTGTGTGTGTGTGTGTGTGTGTGTGTGTGTGTGTGTGTGTGTGTGTGTGTGTGTGTGTGTGTGTGTGTGTGGCTCTGGTATTCACTGGTAGGAGGGCTATGCAGGGTAGAGGCTCCACTTATTCAGAAGTGATGCCTCTGTGGGCCTGAGGCTGGTACAGGATAGACTGCACACACACAAACGGGAGAAGACGAAGAGACTGAGCGAAATAGACAGTCATACAGAGTCATAAGATAGACAGACATACAGAGTGGTAGAGACTGTGTGCCTTCCCAGCTGTCCTGATGGAGTAAAACTTGTGAAACTCCCAAACGCTTGTCTAATGGTCAGCGCTAATGGTCAACTCGGGACTATTGCCGTTCTTTGTTAGTCTGTTCTAGGTAATCCTAGTTCTATGATATGTATATTTCTGTGTCTCTCTCTAGCTGTCCTCCCAGGTCCACTCAGCCACACAGGAGCTCAGAGAGGAGGTGCAGAGACTGAGGGAGGTGCAGGAGGAGAGGAGCACTAAAGAGGAGAGGCTACAGCGTGTACTACAGCACTCCCAGCAACAGGGGGCGCTAGAGCTGAGCCAGGCCAGAACAGAACTGCAGCTACTGAGAGGAGAGAACACTGGACTACAGGACGAGGTGAGAGAGAAAGAGAAAGAGAGAGAGAGAGAGAGAGACAGAGATAGGGAGAGAGAGAGAGAGAGAGAGAGAGACAGGGAGAGAGAGAGAGAGAAGGGGAGAGAGAGAGAGAAAGAGAAGGGTTAGAGATGGAGAGAGAGAGAGAAGGGGAGAGAGATGGAGAGAAGGGGAGAGAGAGAGTGAGAGAGAGAGAGACAGAGAGAGGGGGAGATGTTGAGGCTTGACAAGACAGAATCTTGAATTCACAGTAATGCTACTGGACTTCCAATTCTACAACAGTTTCAAATCTCCTTTCTTTACCTCATAAATGTCCTCCCCAGAGACCCTATCCCTAGAAATGTCCATAAAACATTCCCAATTCATTACAGTAGTCCACTCCTGCAGACTGATATCTGAGTCTGGGGTAGCCCCTAGATGAGACAGAGAGACTGAGAGACACAAACAGAGAGAGACAGAAAGAGCCAGTGAAAATAGAACATTTGTGGTGTAAGAGAGATATAATGTGTCAGAAAGGCAGGGAGGGAGGGCGAGATAAACAGAGACACTCTGTCAGGCTGCTGTGTGTGTTGACACGCAGACCACTGTCTCTGGGGGAGGAGGGGTAGTCTGAGGCTGCAGTCACGACACCCCTCAGCTGTCTGAGTCTGATATAGACACACACACACACACACACACACACACACACACACACACACACACACACACACACACACACACACACACACACACACACACACACACACACACACACACACACACACACACACAGATCTCTTCCTCATCATGTACTCAGAGCACATCGCCTAGTTCCCAGGTCATCACATCGATCCGTCTGTCTTCTCCTCTCTCCTGCTTTCCATTGATTTTTGCCTTGCTTGCATCTGGCTCACTATCTCCATTGTCCTTTCTCAGCCCTCTATCCTTGTCTTCTTCTCCCTCTCATCCCCTGAGCCCAACCACCACCTCTCAGACTCCATCTTCTTCCCTGATCCACCTATCAGACTCCATCTTCTTCCCTGATCCACCACCTCTCAGACTCTGTCTTCTCCCCTGAGCCACCATCTACCAGACTCCCTCTTCTTCCTTGATCCACCATCTATCAGACTCCCTCTTCTTCCCTGATCCACCTCCTCTCAGACTCCCTCTTCTTCCCTGATCCACCACCTCTCAGACTCCCTCTTCTTCCTTGATCCACCATCTATCAGACTCCCTCTTCTCCCCTGAGCCACCTCCTATCAGACTCCCTCTTCTCCCCTGAGCCACCTCCTATCAGACTCCATCTTCTTCCCTGAGCCACCACCTCTCAGACTCCCTCTTCTCCCCTGAGCCACCTCCTATCAGACTCCCTCTTCTCCCCTGAGCCACCTCCTATCAGACTCCATCTTCTTCCCTGATCCACCACCTCTCAGACTCTGTCTTCTCCCCTGAGCCACCATCTACCAGACTCCCTCTTCTTCCTTGATCCACCATCTATCAGACTCCCTCTTCTTCCCTGATCCACCTCCTCTCAGACTCCCTCTTCTTCCCTGATCCACCACCTCTCAGACTCCCTCTTCTTCCCTGATCCACCACCTCTCAGACTCCCTCTTCTTCCCTGATCCACCACCTCTCAGACTCCCTCTTCTTCCCTGATCCACCACCTCTCAGACTCCCTCTTCTTCCCTGATCCACCTCCTATCAGACTCCATCTTCTTCCCTGATCCACCACCTCTCAGACTCTGTCTTCTTCCCTGATCCACCACCTCTCAGACTCTGTCTTCTCCCCTGAGCCACCATCTACCAGACTCCCTCTTCTTCCTTGATCCACCATCTATCAGACTCCCTCTTCTTCCCTGATCCACCTCCTCTCAGACTCCCTCTTCTCCCCTGAGCCACCATCTATCAGACTCCCTCTTCTTCCCTGATCCACCACCTCTCAGACTCCCTCTTCTTCATTGATCCACCATCTATCAGACTCCCTCTTCTTCCCTGATCCACCACCTATCAGACTCCCTCTTCTTCCCTGATCCACCACCTATCAGACTCCCTCTTCTTCCCTGATCCACCACCTCTCAGACTCCCTCTTCTTCATTGATCCACCATCTATCAGACTCCCTCTTCTTCCCTGATCCACCACCTCTCAGACTCCCTTTTCTTCCCTGATCCACCATCTATCAGACTCCCTCTTCTTCCTTGATCCACCACCTCTCAGACTCCCTCTTCTTCCCTGATCCACCTCCTATCAGACTCCCTCTTCTTCCCTGATCCACCACCTCTCAGACTCTGTCTTCTCCCCTGAGCCACCATCTACCAGACTCCCTCTTCTTCCTTGATCCACCATCTATCAGACTCCCTCTTCTTCCCTGATCCACCTCCTCTCAGACTCCCTCTTCTTCCCTGATCCACCACCTCTCAGACTCCCTCTTCTTCCTTGATCCACCATCTATCAGACTCCCTCTTCTTCCCTGATCCACCACCTCTCAGACTCCCTCTTCTTCATTGATCCACCATCTATCAGACTCCCTCTTCTCACCTGATCCACCTCCTCTCAGACTCCCTCTTCTTCCCTGATCCACCACCTCTCAGACTCCCTTTTCTTCCCTGATCCACCATCTATCAGACTCCCTCTTCTTCCTTGATCCACCACCTCTCAGACTCCCTTTTCTTCCCTGATCCACCATCTATCAGACTCCCTCTTCTCCTCTGATCCACCACCTCTCAGACTCCATCTTCTTCCCTGATCCACCATCTATCAGAGTCCCTCTTCTTCCCTGATCCACCATCTATCAGACTCCCTCTTCTTCCCTGATCCACCACCTATCAGACTCCCTCTTCTTCCCTGATCCACCATCTATCAGAGTCCCACTTCTTCCCTGATCCACTATCTATCAGACTCCCTCTTCTTCCCTGATCCACCACCTCTCAGACTCCCTCTTCTTCCCTGATCCACCATCTATCAGAGTCCCACTTCTTCCCTGATCCACTATCTATCAGACTCCCTCTTCTTCCCTGATCCACCACCTCTCAGACTCCCTCTTCTTCCCTGATCCACCATCTATCAGAGTCCCTCTTCTTCCCTGATCCACCATCTATCAGACTCCCTCTTCTTCCCTGATCCACCACCTCTCAGACTCCCTCTTCTTCCCTGATCCACCATCTATCAGAGTCCCACTTCTTCCCTGATCCACTATCTATCAGACTCCCTCTTCTCCTCTGATCCACCACCTCTCAGACTCCCTCTTCTTCCCTGATCCACCATCTATCAGACTCCCTCTTCTTCCCTGATCCACCATCTATCAGACTCCCTCTTCTTCCCTGATCCACCATCTATCAGAGTCCCTCTTCTTCCCTGATCCACCATCTATCAGACTCCCTCTTCTTCCCTGATCCACCACCTCTCAGACTCCCTCTTCTTCCCTGATCCACCACCTCTCAGACTCCCTCTTCTTCCCTGATCCACCACCTCTCAGACTCCCTCTTCTTCCCTGATCCACCATCTATCAGACTCCCTCTTCTTCCCTGATCCACCATCTATCAGACTCCCTCTTCTTCCCTGATCCACCACCTCTCAGACTCCCTCTTCTTCCCTGATCCACCACCTCTCAGACTCCCTCTTCTTCCCTGATCCACCACCTCTCAGACTCCCTCTTCTTCCCTGATCCACCATCTATCAGACTCCCTCTTCTTCCCTGATCCACCACCTCTCAGACTCCCTCTTCTTCCTTGATCCACCATCTATCAGACTCCCTCTTCTTCCCTGATCCACCATCTATCAGACTCCCTCTTCTTCCCTGATCCACCACCTCTCAGACTCCCTCTTCTTCCCTGATCCACCATCTATCAGACTCCCTCTTCTTCCCTGATCCACCTCCTATCAGACTCCATCTTCTTCCCTGATCCACCACCTCTCAGACTCTGTCTTCTTCCCTGATCCACCACCTCTCAGACTCTGTCTTCTCCCCTGAGCCACCATCTACCAGACTCCCTCTTCTTCCTTGATCCACCATCTATCAGACTCCCTTTTCTTCCCTGATCCACCTCCTCTCAGACTCCCTCTTCTTCCCTGATCCACCACCTCTCAGACTCCCTCTTCTTCCTTGATCCACCATCTATCAGACTCCCTCTTCTCCCCTGAGCCACCATCTATCAGACTCCCTCTTCTTCCCTGATCCACCACCTCTCAGACTCCCTCTTCTTCATTGATCCACCATCTATCAGACTCCCTCTTCTTCCCTGATCCACCACCTATCAGACTCCCTCTTCTTCCCTGATCCACCACCTCTCAGACTCCCTCTTCTTCCCTGATCCACCACCTCTCAGACTCCCTCTTCTTCCCTGATCCACCTCCTCTCAGACTCCCTCTTCTCACCTGATCCACCTCCTCTCAGACTCCCTCTTCTTCCTTGATCCACCATCTATCAGACTCCCTCTTCTCACCTGATCCACCTCCTCTCAGACTCCCTCTTCTTCCCTGATCCACCACCTCTCAGACTCCCTTTTCTTCCCTGATCCACCATCTATCAGACTCCCTCTTCTTCCTTGATCCACCATCTATCAGACTCCCTCTTCTTCCTTGATCCACCACCTCTCAGACTCCCTCTTCTCACCTGATCCACCTCCTCTCAGACTCCCTCTTCTTCCCTGATCCACCACCTCTCAGACTCCCTCTTCTCACCTGATCCACCTCCTCTCAGACTCCCTCTTCTTCCCTGATCCACCTCCTATCAGACTCCCTCTTCTTCCCTGATCCACCTCCTCTCAGACTCCCTCTTCTTCCTTGATCCACCATCTATCAGACTCCCTCTTCTCACCTGATCCACCTCCTCTCAGACTCCCTCTTCTTCCTTGATCCACCACCTCTCAGACTCCCTTTTCTTCCCTGATCCACCATCTATCAGACTCCCTCTTCTTCCCTGATCCACCACCTCTCAGACTCCCTCTTCTTCCTTGATCCACCATCTATCAGACTCCCTCTTCTCACCTGATCCACCTCCTCTCAGACTCCCTCTTCTTCCTTGATCCACCACCTCTCAGACTCCCTCTTCTTCCTTGATCCACCATCTATCAGACTCCCTCTTCTCCTCTGATCCACCACCTCTCAGACTCCCTCTTCTTCCCTGATCCACCATCTATCAGACTCCATCTTCTTCCCTGATCCACCATCTATCAGAGTCCCTCTTCTTCCCTGATCCACCATCTATCAGACTCCCTCTTCTTCCCTGATCCACCACCTATCAGACTCCCTCTTCTTCCCTGATCCACCATCTATCAGAGTCCCACTTCTTCCCTGATCCACTATCTATCAGACTCCCTCTTCTTCCCTGATCCACCACCTCTCAGACTCCCTCTTCTTCCCTGATCCACCACCTCTCAGACTCCCTCTTCTTCCCTGATCCACCATCTATCAGACTCCCTCTTCTTCCCTGATCCACCATCTATCAGACTCCCTCTTCTTCCCTGATCCACCATCTATCAGACTCCCTCTTCTTCCCTGATCCACCTCCTCTCAGACTCCCTCTTCTTCCCTGATCCACCACCTCTCAGACTCCCTCTTCTTCCCTGATCCACCTCCTCTCAGACTCCCTCTTCTTCCCTGATCCACCATCTATCAGACTCCCTCTTCTTCCCTGATCCACCATCTATCAGACTCCCTCTTCTTCCCTGATCCACCACCTCTCAGACTCCCTCTTCTTCCCTGATCCACCATCTATCAGACTCCCTCTTCTTCCCTGATCCACCATCTATCAGACTCCCTCTTCTTCCCTGATCCACCACCTCTCAGACTCCCTCTTCTTCCCTGATCCACCACCTCTCAGACTCCCTCTTCTTCCCTGATCCACCTCCTCTCAGACTCCCTCTTCTTCCCTGATCCACCACCTCTCAGACTCCCTCTTCTTCCCTGATCCACCACCTATCAGACTCCCTCTTCTTCCCTGATCCACCACCTCTCAGACTCCCTCTCATCCCCTGAGCCCAACCACCTCTGTGTCTCCCTCCATCCCTCCTTCTCTCCCGCCAGCCACAGTGCCCCTGCAGTACTATCTCTCAGTTCAATTCAAATCAAAGTGATTTATTGGCATGGGTAACATATGTTTACATTGCCAAAGGAGGTGAAATAGATAATAAACAAAAGTGAAATAAACAATAACAAATGTACAGTAAACATTACACTCACAAAAGTTCCAAAGGAATAGAGACAGGGATCCTGGGCCCGGGAGAAAAGGGAGTGGAGGACATCTTGGACCTGGGAGGAGGTAATGGCAGGGGACAAGACCCTGCCATGGAAGCAGGCGGAGGCAGCGAAAGAGGAACGGAGGAGTCAAGGCCATGACGGAAGCACGAGAGGCAGCCCCCCAAAACCCCCCCCCACCGTGTTATGCAGTGATGTGCACGGTGTCTCCAGTTAGCATTCATAGCCCGGTGCGCTCTGTTCCAGCTCCCCGCAGCTGCCGTGCTAGAGTGGGAATTCAGCCAGGACGGATTGTGCCGGCTCAGCGCTCCTGGACTCCGGTGCGTCTCTTCGGTACAGGATATCCTGCGCCGGCTCTACGCACTATGCCTCCAGTGTGCCTTCATAGCCCAGTGCGTCCCGTGCCAGCTCTCCACACTCACCGAGCTGGAGTGGGTATCCAGCCAGGACGTTTTGTGGCAGCTCCCCGCATCAGGCTTCCAGTACGTCTCCACAGTCCGGTGAGACTTGTTTCGGCTCCACGTACGAAGCCTCCAGTGATGATCCATGGCCCGGAGCCTGTAGTGATGATCCATGGCACGAAGCCTCCAGTGATAATCCATGGCCCGGAGCCTCTAGTGATAATCCATGGCACAAAGCCTCCAGTGATGATCCATTGCCCAAAGCCTCCAGTGATGATCCATGGCACGAAGCCTCCAGTGATGATCCATGGCACGAAGCCTCCAGTGATGATCCATGGCCCGGAGCCTGCAGTGATGATCCATGGCCCTGAGCCTGCAGTGATGATCCATGGCACTGAGCCTTCAGCGAGGGTTCCAAGTCCAGAGCCTTCAGCGAGAGTTCCCAGTCCATAGCCTTCAGCGACGGTCCCCAGTCCGGAGCCTCCAGCGAGGGTCCGCAGTCCGGAGCCTCCAGCGGTGGTCCGAATTCCGGAGCCTCCAGCGAGGGTCCGCAGTCCGGAGCCTCCAGCGGTGGTCCGAATTCCGGAGCCTCCAGCGAGGGTCCGCAGTCCGGAGCCTCCAGCGGTGGTCCCCAGTCCGGAGCCTCCAGCGGCGGTCTGCAGTCCGGAGCCTCCGGGCGATGATCTACGGTCCGGAGGTCCCGGCGACGATCCCTGCACCGGAGGTCGCCACCGAAGTGGGGGGAGCCTAAAGCGGGGCGGGGTCTGCATCCCGTACCGGAGCCCCCACCAAGAGTAGATGCACACCCGGACCCTCCCCTATAGGTTCAGGTTTGTGGCCGGAGTCTGCACCTTTGGGGGGGATACTGACACGCCCTGACCTTAGAGATCCTTATTTATTCTCTATGTTTGGTTAGGTCAGGGTGTGACTCGGGTGGGAGAATCTATGTTTTCTATTTCTTTGTTGTTTTTGCCTAGTGTGGTTCCCAATCAGAGGCAGCTGTCTATCGTTGTCTCTGATTGGGGATCATATAATAGTTGTCATTTTCCATTTGGGTTTTGTGGGGTGTTGTTTTACGTTTAGTATCTGTGCCTGACGGAACTGTTCGCTTTCGTTTTTGTATTTGTTATTTTTGTTTGAGTGATTCTTGACAATA
The DNA here is from genome assembly GCF_045679555.1 of Salvelinus alpinus. Lineage (NCBI taxonomy): Eukaryota > Metazoa > Chordata > Actinopteri > Salmoniformes > Salmonidae > Salvelinus > Salvelinus alpinus. The sequence continues at coordinate 44,443,005 of NC_092106.1, read as the reverse complement.
AAGATCATGAACACTTTCCACGCTGCGCTTTGGTCCACTCTTCCTTACGACGACGAGCGTTACACTAATATGGTCATACATTTTGCAGGAGGTTGTGTTATTGACTATACGTTTGTTTATAAGTAACTCTGTGTTGTTTGTGTCACACTGCTTTACTTTATCTTGGCCAGGTGGCAGTTGTAAATGAGAACTTGTTGTCAACTGGCCGACCTGGTTAAATAAAGGTCAAATAAACATTCAAATAAAAAGGAGGTCCAGTTCAGTTTCCACCTCATGTTGTGGGCAGTGTGCACATTGCCTGTCTTCTCTTGAGAGCCAGGTCTGCCTACGGCTGCCTTTCTCAATAGCAAGGCTATGCTCACTGAGTCTGTACATAGTCAAAGCTTTCCTTAATGCTGGGTCAGTCACAGTGGTCAGGTATTCTGCCACTGTGTCCTCTCTGTTTAGGGCCAAATAGCATTCTAGTTTGCTCAGTTTTTTTGTTAATTCTTTCCAATGTGTCAAGTAATTATCTTTTTGTTTTCTCATGATTTGGTTGAGTCTAATTGTGTTTCTGTCGTGGGGCTCTGTGGGGGGGGGTGTGAACAGAGCCCCAGGACCAGCTTGCTTAGGGGACTCTTCTCCAGGTTCATCTCTCTGTAGGTGATGGCTTTGTTCTGGAAGGTTTGGAAATTGCTTCCTTTTAGGTGATTATAGAATTGAACGTTTCTTTCCTGGATTTTGATAATTAGCGGGTATCGGCCTAATTCTGCTCTGCATGCATTATTTGGTGTTTTATGTTGTACACGGGAGATATTTTTGCAGAATTCTGCATGCAGTCTCAATTTGGTGTTTGTCCCATTTTGTGAATTCTTGGTTGGTGAGCGGACCCCAGACCACACAACCATAAAGGGCAATGGGTTCTACAACTGATTTAAGTATTTTTAGCGAGATCCTAATTGGTATGTCGAATGTTATGTTCCTTTTGATGGCCTAGAAGGCCCCTCATGCCTTGTCTCTCAGATCGTTCACAGCTCTGTGGAAGTTACCTGTGGTGCTGATGTTTAGGCCGAAGTATGTATCATTTTTTGTGTGCTCTAGGGCAACGGTGTCTAGATGGAATTTGTATTTGTGGTCCTGGCAACTGGACTTTTAGTGGAACACCATTATTTTTGATTTGAGATTTACTGTCAGGTTCCAGGTCTGTCAGGTTCCAGGTCTGTCAGGGCCCAGGTCTGTCAGGTTCCAGGTCTGTCAGGTTCCAGGTCTGTCAGGGCCCAGGTCTGTCAGGGCCCAGGTCTGTCAGGTTCCAGGTCTGTCAGGGCCCAGGTCTGTCAGGGCCCAGGTCTGTCAGGTCCCAGGTCTGTCAGATCCCAGGTCTGGTAGAATCTGTGCAGAAGATCTAGGTGCTCTCTCTCTCTCTCTCTCTCTCTCTCTCTCATCCTTCTCCCTTCTCTCTCTCTCTCATCCTTCTCCCTTCTCTCTCTCTCTCTCATCCTTCTCCCTTCTCTCTCTCTCTCTCTCCCTCATCCTTCTCCCTTCTCTCTCTCTCTCTCATCCTTCTCCCTTCTCTCTCTCTCTCTCTCCCTCATCCTTCTCCCTTCTCTCTCTCTCTCTCTCTCTCTCTCATCCTTCTCCCTTCTCTCTCTCTCTCTCCTTCTTCCCCCTCTCTCTCTCTCTCTCTCCCTCATCCTTCTCCCTTCTCTCTCTCTCTCTCTCTCTCTCTCTCTCTCTCTCTCTCCCTCATCCTTCTCCCTTCTCTCTCTCTCTCGCTCTCTCTCTCTCTCTCTCTGTTTGTCTGGCCAGAGGCTCAAGGTGCCCTGATGCTAATTTCCCAGCTGACATATACCTTTATGCCGCCCAGAGAACACAGTCCTTTTCTTATCTATTTCAAATGGCCAGATGGTATTTTAGTGTGCCTTTCTCCTTTCACCTGAGTTTTAGAGCACATTAAGGTCCTCTCAGATCTAAACATGAGATCAGCTCAATACCTAAAGGACAGTCCCCCAGCCGTCATTAAAACACTCTTTCTCTCTTTCTTTCTTTCTTTCTCCCTCTCTCTCTCTCTCGTGTTCTGTCAATCTTTCTTTTCTTCTTTATTCATCTCTTACTCCTGTCCTTCCTGGCTGTATAGATGTATAGATGTTGTATTGATCTCTCTGTACGCGTTCTATTGTGTGTGTGTGTGTGTGTGTGTGTGTGTGTGTGTGTGTGTGTGTGTGTGTGTGTGTGTGTGTGTGTGTGTGTGTGTGTGTGTGTGTGTGTGTGTGTGTGTGTTCCAATCATTGATAGATCATTAGAGAGAGATAATAGGCTCTTTGATCATGACCTTGTGAGTTTATGTGACCCTCTATGTTGCTAAGGCAACAGAAGAAAGTAAGAATATCAAAGCGGCTTTGTTATGAACACGCACCCTCGCACGCACACACACGCACACACACACACACACTCGCACGCACACACGCACCCTCGCACGCACACGCGCACACACACACTCGCACGCGCACACACACACGCGCACACACACTCACACACACTCACACTGACTCACACACACTCACACACACAGTTTGGCATTAGCACTGACTTCCGTAGTGACTCGTGAGCTCACTCTGTCACAAACATTGGCACTGATTTCATTGGATGTTAGGATCATGACACATTGCATTTGGACCAGAGTCTCCCCTTAAACAGTGTGCCACTGACATGACTGTGTGTCTGTTGTGTGTGTATGGATTGGTTATAAAACACACACTGACACACGCACAGGGAAACCCATATACTAGCAACCTCCCTCCCCACACAGACAGTAATAATGTGTCGTATACCTGTTGTTAGGCCTGTTAGTGCTGTGTGTGTGTGTGTGTGTGTGTGTGTGTGTGTGTGTGTGTGTGTGTGTGTGTGTGTGTGTGTGTGTGTGTGTGTGTGTGTGTGTGTGTGTGTGTGTGTGTGTGTGTGTGTGTGTGTGTGTGTGTGTGTGTGTGTGTGTGTGTGTGTGTGTGTGTGTGTGTGTGTGTGTGTACATAACCCAGGCAACGTCACATACTCATACAGCAGTGTGTAACCTTAGTAACCACACACCCACCCATTAAACAATACGCACAGCTGTAGAATGTCAGGCCAGAACATGGCTCCCAGACACACATACACACACACACACACACAACTAACACCCACTGAACTACACACACAGCTGTACAACGTCAGACCAGCACAGGGCTACCATCCAAGGTCACCGCTCTGGGTTCCCACTACATACAAACAACCGTGTGTGTGTATGTGTGTGTGTGTGTGTGTGTGTGTGTGTGTGTGTGTGTGTGTGTGTGTGTGTGTGTGTGTGTGTGTGTGTGTGTGTGTGTGTGTGTGTGTGTGTGTGTGTGTGTGTGTGTGTGTGTGTGTGTGTGTGTGTGTGTGGACGTGTTTAACTATACTTGTCCCCACAAGATTAGTAAACTAACAAAAAATTTACCAACTGGTGACATTTTGTTATTCCCCACGAGGTCAAATGCTATTTCTAGGGGGTTTATGGTTAAGGTTCGAATTAGTGTTAGGGTTAGGATCTAGGGATAGTTTAGAGTTAGGGGTTGGTTTAGGATTATGGAAAATATAATTTTGAATGGGACTGAATTGTGTGTCCCCACAAGGTTAGTTATTCAAGACTGTGTGTGTGTGAGAGGTGTTAAGGGTAAAGCTGTCTGGTGTGGAGGGTGCACTCCTTACCAATTAGGGTGCACCTCTCTCTCTCTCTCTCTCTCTGTCTCTGTCTCTCTGTCTCTGTCTCTGTCTCTGTCTCTCTCTCTTCGTCTCTTTCTATCTCTCTGTCTCTGTCTCTCTCTCTCTCTCTTCGTCTCTTTCTATCTCTCTGTCTCTGTCTCTGTCTCTCTCTCTCTCTCTTCGTCTCTTTCTATCTCTCTGTCTCTGTCTCTTTCTATCTCTCTGTCTCTGTCTCTCTCTCCGTCTCTCTCTGTCTCTCTCTCTCTCTCTCTCCCTCTCTCTCTCTCTCTCTCTCTCTCTCTCTCTCTCTCTCTCTCTGCCCCTTCGCTCCACTGCATGCGCAGAAGAGACAGGCATTAAAGGTCATGCTGTCTGGGGGAAATTACATCAAAGCATGACCTTCAACCTCTCACCACCAGCACAGTGGTCTGGGGTCAGGCACTGCCACAGGGGGACATGAAAAAAGAGGGAGGTGTGTGTGTGTGTTGGCATTGGAATGTGGTAGGAAATGCGTTGAGGCAGTGAGTAGATTGGAGACAGGGTAGGATATGTGAATGACATATAATACCTTCTGCTCTGACTGTGAGCCCCTAATGATGTCTGTCTGTATGGTATCATATAGTGCCACAGGATATCCTCACAAGCGCTCTCTCTCTCACACACACATGCTCAAGCACATACACATCATACTCCATCACCAGGGGTTTTACCTTACTAAACTAGGGAGTCCAGATGTGGACACACACACTCACTCAAACCCTTTCTCTCCCACACAAACACGCACACACATTTCTTAGGCAAGCTGAAGATGTCTTAGGCAAGCTGAAGATTCATTTTAATCTGGATGTCAGCCTGTCTGTCTGTCTGTCTGCCTGTCTCTTTATCTATCTATCTATCTATCTGTCTGTCTGTCTGTCTGTCTGTCTGTCTGTCTGTCTGTCTGTCTGTCTGTCTGTCTGTCTGTCTGTCTGTCTGTCTTTTGGCCTGTCTGTCTGTTGGCCTGCCTGCCTGTCTGTCTGTCTGTCTGTCTGTCTGTCTGTCTGTCTGTCTGTCTGCCTTTCGTTTGTCTGTCTGTCTGTTGGCCTGTCTGTTGGCCTGTCTGGCTGTCTGTATGTTGGCCTGTCTGTTTGTCTGTCTGATAGCCTGTCTGTCTGTTTGCCTGTCTGTCTGGCTATTTGTCTGTCTGTCTGTTGGCCTGTCTGTCTCTGTCTGTCTGTCTCTTTATCTGTCTGTCGGTCTGTCTGTCTGACGCCTTTCCCTTGTTTGTCTGTCTGTTGGCCTGTCTGTCTGTCTCTCTATCTGTCTGTTGGTCTGTCTATCTGTCTGTTGGCCTGTCTATCTGTCTGATGCCTTTCGTCTGTCTGTCTGTCTGTCTGTTTCTTTATCTGTCTGTCTGTTGGCCTGTCTATCGGTCTTTTGGCCTGTCTGTCTGTCTGTCTGTCTGTCTGTCTGTCTGTCTGTCTGTCTGTCTGTCTGTCTGATGCCTTTCGTCTGTCTGTCTGTCTCTTTATCTTTCTGTCTGTCAGTCTGTCTGTCTGTCTGTCTGTCTGTCTGTCTGTCTGTCTGTCTGTCTGTCTGTCTCTTTATCTTTCTGTCTGTCAGTCTGTCTGTCTGACTGATGCCTTTCCCTTGTCTGTCTATCTGTCTGTCTATCTTAACCCAGTCACCACATCATAGCCCACACACACTTACATAGGCTACACACACACACACACACACACACACACACACACACACACACACACACACGCACACGCACACGCACATGCACGCACAGACATACAAATGTACATGCACACAAACAATGGATGCATGCTTAGAGAGGGTTCTCCTCTCTGCAGTCTGATGTGGTTAATACATCCCCCTCTTTCTCTCCTTCTAACCGTGTCTCTATAACCGTCTTCTACCTGTCTTCTACCTGTCTTCTACCCGTCTTCTACCTGTCTTCCAGCTGTCTTCTACCTGTCTTCTACCTGTCTTCTGTCTTCTACCTGTCTTCTACCTGTCTTCTACCTGTCTTCTGTCTTCTACCTGTCTTCTACCTGTCTTCTGTCTTCTACCTGTCTTCTACCTGTCTTCTGTCTTCTACCTTTTGACAGAGTTTGTCTGCATATCTTTTCATGTTAATCTGTTCATCTGTCTTTGGTCATGTTTGTCTCCTCAACCGTGTCTCCTTGGTCATGTCTCCTCAACCGTGTCTCCTTGGTCATGTCTCCTCAACCGTGTCTCCTTGGTCATGTCTCCTCAACCGCGTCTCCTTGGTCATGTCTCCTCAACCGTGTCTTCTTGGTCATGTCTCCTCAACCGTGTCTCCTTGGTCATGTCTCCTCGAACCGTGTCTCCTTGGTCATGTCTCCTTGAACCGTGTCTCCTTGGTCATGTCTCCTCAACCGTGTCTCCTTGGTCATGTCTCCTCAACCGTGTCTCCTTGACCAGGGGCGGGGTAGATCAGCTTTAATATTGCAAGTAGATTGTGGCTTTTATCAATGTAATGTTTTAAATCTGTATATATACTGTATACAATACCTTTTAAATTCTATGTGCTATGCATTTTGCTAGAACTTTTGCATCGCAACACAGAAGTGTAAGAGGCCTACTTTATATTTACCACTTAGGTCCTGTTTCAGGAACAATGAAATCAGACCTTCTTGTTGAGTGTCTGAGTACATCAGAAAAGGTTTGGTATATCTGGTATGCAATCAATTTTATTTTATATAGCCCTTCGTACATCAGCTAATATCTCGAAGTGCTGTACAGACACCCAGCCTAAAACCCCAAACAGCTAGTAATGCAGGTGTAGAAGCACGGTGGCTAGGAAAAACTCCCTAGAAAGGCCAAAACCTAGGAAGAAACCTAGAGAGGAACCAGGCTATGAGGGGTGGCCAGTCCTCTTCTGGCTGTGCCGGGTGGAGATTATAACAGAACTATGCCAAGATGTTCAAAAATGTTCATAAGTGACAAGCATGGTCAAATAATAATCATGAATAATTTTCAGTTGGCTTTTCATAGCCGATCATCAAGAGTTGAAAAACAACAGGTCTGGGACAGGTGGCGGTTCCATAACCGCAGGCAGAACAGCTGAAACTGGAATAGCAGCAAGGCCAGGCGTTCCTGGAGGTTTCCCACATTTAAAGGCTTTAATTGCATCAAGAATCTCCTCTGTAATTTGACACTCACAGTCTTTCTGTACAGCTGTTAATTCTACATTATTAGTATATATATATTTTTTTATCCTTACAACTAACTTTGGTTCAAAACATGTGCTTAAAGTACTTTGCTTCCTCTTTCAAAATATAGTTTGGTGAATCATGGGTGACTCCGTCATTTGCAACAAGTTCCAGTAAATTATTTTTGGTCGCGTTTCTAGGTTGAAGATTACATTTTTTGTTGTTGCAGTGTCTTTGTGAACATGTCTACCAACTACACCATATCTGTGTTTTTAATTGCTGTGAGTCAAAACGCATTTCCTTTTGTTTGTCCGTGTCCATGACCAAATGGCTCACTCACATTTGACTGATCGTAGTATCTCTCTATCTCTCTCTCTCTCTCTCTCTCTCTCTCTCTCTCTCTCTCTCTCTCTCTCTCTCTCTCTCTCTCTCTCTCTCTCTCTCTCTCTCTCTCTCTCTCTTTCTTTCTCTCTCTCTTTCTTTCTCTCTCTTTCTCTCTCTCTCTCTCTCTCTCTCTCTCTCTCTCTCTCTCTCTCTCTCTCTCTCTCTCTCTCTCTCTCTCTCTCTCTCTCTCTCTCTCTCTCTCTCTTTCTCTCTCTCTTTCTCTCTCTCATCTCGTTTGATTTCAGGTGGTATTGCTTCAGGAGACAGTGAGGAGAGAGTGTGAGGAGAGAGGGGAGCTGACCGCTGCTCTTACCCAGGCTAGAGAGCAGCTCCTGGTGCTACGACGCCAAGCCTCGCCCCTGGATCTCTCCCACCTCCAAGGCAAACACCCCCAGACAGACTTCCCACATTCCCAGACCAAAGTCCGACTGCCCCTCACCCGCTCCCTCGCCCCCCAGCACACACTGAGACCCTCCCCCCCTTACACAGCCACGGGGGGGAGAGAAGGGGGAGGCGTGGGGAGGAGTGTGGCATCCTGGCATGGTAGTGGGGGAGAGGCGGGGGAGAAAGGGAGAGGGGGAGAGAGAGGAGGGAACCTGCCCAAACTGAGGTCCAGCAGTGAGGTCAAACACAGAGTTAATCTGGTGATGGGGAGGAAGGAGAGATCATGAAACACACTGTGTTACTCACACAGATATTTAGGAAAAGACATGAAAAGTGCCACACACACATATAGATGGTCACCTACGCTCACAGGCAGATGATACACTGTGGGCTGAGAATTCTGCTTCAGTAAAGTTCACAGACACTCACACTCCATCCCAGAGACAAACACACTTGAGTTCACACACACATTCAAACAGCCTCCCTCAGTCAGTTTCAATGGCACGCAACAGCTTTCAAACAAGCACACACTCACACTCCATCACGGGGCCAGGAGAGTAGAAGCATGACAGCACATCCCCTGCCACCCGCAGACACAAACAAAGGCCTGACATGCACTCACTGCAGCACACACACACACACACACACACGGACACACACACACACACACACACGGACACACTCGCATGCACATGCGTGCACATACACTCATCCTCTCGATTTGTCTCAGAGCCTTCTCTGATACAGATGTGCTATAACTCACTCACACACACACTAACGCTCAAAGAGCATTGTCCCTCACAGGGATGGTCTCACTCACTCACAGCAACATAAAGGTCATGATCAAAGAGCCTATTATCTCTCTCTAATGATCTATCAATGACTGAAACACACACACACATACACACACACACACACACACACACACACACACACACACACACACACACACACACACACACACACACACACACACACACACACACACACACACACACACACACACACACACACACACACACACACACACACACACACACACACACACACACACACACACACACACACACACACACACACACACACACGCCTGTCTGAATATTGGTAGTGGAGCTATGGCACAGCAGTCACACACACATTGTCCTCCTGTGTGGCTTTGTGAAAAAGCATCCCATAATATCTATTGATGTTTTTTTGCGTCGTTGTTCCTGGTGCTCACGTTCTCCCTCCAGATGCACTCCTGATCTTTCACCTCTCCTTTCATCTCCTCCTCCCTATCGCCCCGCGGCCTCGCGCCTCACTTCCTGCTGCCGTGACCTCCACTTCCTGAAACTCCTCTACCGCTCTTTGAAGAGGGCAGGTCTTTCAACACGGACCAGAGAGTTATAAACACACTGCTCGCACTCTGTCTCTCTCTCTCTCTGTCTCTCTCTACGCTCTCTCTCTCTCTACTCTCTCTCTCTCTCTCTCTCTCTCTCTCTCTCTCTCTCTCTCTCTCTCTCTCTCTCTCTCTCTCTCTCTCTCTCTCTCTCTCTGTCTCTACGCTCTCTCTCTCTCTCTCTCTCTCTCTCTCTCTCTCTCTCTCTCTCTCTCTCTCTCTCTCTCTTTCTCTCTCTCTCTCACTACCTTTCTGCCCCCATCTATGTCTCTTCCTTCCACCCTCTCTCTGCCAGTCTCCTTTTCTTCCTGTGATTGTGGGTATGTAATGGGTGGCCTTGTATGTACGTTTGTTTTGGTGACCATGTCTCAGTGAGGGAGAGGGAGAGGTATGCAGTGTGAATGGACACTGCTGTTCCCACACTGGGGCAGTCCTACAAGGAAGGAATTAGTCACTAGTCACCTTAGTCACTAAGGCCTGCTTAGGGAGCGGTCGAAATGTACACACTTGTTACCCAGAGGAAAATGGGGGAGGGTCATGCTATTTCAATTTCAGTCAGGGGGAGTGTTGAGTGTTTGTCATTTAGTCCAGGGGAGGGTCATGTCATTTGTAATTGATTAAATGTCATATTGCTCAGTGTTTATTTGCTTATTATATCTCGATGTGTGACTGATGCTGCCCCTCATCCCTGATTCTCTGCTGGGCACGCAATATCAACTGTGCCTAGTGTGGTCGCAATCAAATGATCCATTACCTATACTATAGGTTATAGGCCTAGTCTATACGAAGAGCACGCTCAGAGAAGGACACAGTTATATTGCTTAGAAAATGTACTTTCTTCCTGAGTTTTTACGTTGCTGGGATGGTGTAAAACCTGGCTACACTGCATTACACTGCAATGGATAGGCTACACCAATCATGAGCCCTGGCCTGCCCTGCTCTGGCTGAGGAAACCCCTGCTGACCAATGGCTGTGCTGTGTATGGTGGCACTTCATTAAGCGAGTCAAAGGCTTCCTCCAAAAAAATTGCAATATCTGTGCGTGCGGACTAGGCTAATTAATGTCCTGTTCAGTTTGAGAGGGAGAGCGTGAAGATGAGAATACCTAATCAGTTATACAACTGAATACATTCAAATGTGTCTTCTGCGTTTACCCCCTCTGAAACAGAGAGGTGCTGCCTTAATTCACATCCACGTCTCCGTCGCCCGGGGAACAGTGGGTTAACTGCCTTGCTCAGGGGCAGAACAACAGATTTTTACGTTGTCTGCTCGGGGATTCGATCTAGCAACCTTTCGGATAGTCGCCTAATACTCCTATACGCCAGGCTAGATAGTCACCTAATACTCCTATACGCCAGGCTAGATAGTCACCTAATACTCCTATACGCCAGGCTAGATAGTCGCCTAATACTCCTATACGCCAGGCTAGATAGTCACCTAATACTCCTATACGCCAGGCTAGATAGTCACCTAATACTCCTATACGCCAGGCTAGATAGTCACCTAATACTCCTATACGCCAGGCTAGATAGTCACCTAATACTCCTATACGCCAGGCTAGATAGTCACCTAATACTCCTATACGCCAGGCTAGATAGTCACCTAATACTCCTATAGGCCAGGCTAGATAGTCACCTAATACTCCTATACGCCAGGCTAGATAGTCACCTAATACTCCTATACGCCAGGCTAGATAGTCACCTAATACTCCTATACGCCAGGCTAGATAGTCACCTAATACTCCTATACGCCAGGCTAGATAGTCGCCTAATACTCCTATACGCCAGGCTAGATAGTCGCCTAATACTCCTATACGCCAGGCTAGATAGTCACCTAATACTCCTATACGCCAGGCTAGAAAACAGAAGGTAAGCTTCGTACTGCTATAATTGATTTGAATAAAAACAATATGTTTTGTTGCCCATAATGAAGCCATTTATCAGTTATTGACCTCACAATAAATCATATTTGAGTAATTTACTTAACTTACATTACTACGAAGGCTAATGGCTAACTCGAGAAGGTCCAGTTCATTTTAACAGTCTTCATCTGATTTTGACTTTAGGCTAATAACAACACTAGGGCTTTGTGTTGGAGCCTATTTCTTCCAATTAAAAAAATAAGAAGTATGCTTACCTGTTTGACAGAATAAATGATTGTCTAACTATCCATAGATTTTGTCAGCCAATTCCTTCAGTCACCATACACTCCTTAAATATCCTGGTGTTAGTGAAGGGCTTGGTGTGTTAAGTTAAAACCAGGGCTCGAATTGAGGGTGTATGTGAGGGGGTGTGTGAGGGTATGTGAGGGTATTGTGAGGGTATGTGAGGGTATTGTGTCTTTTGTTAAGGAAAATGTAAGCTTAATATTTTGAAAACAATTAAATTGGACTAATTATATAAAGTGATCTATAATGACGCTTTAGTCTGCAAAGCTTTATGGGATATCTTTGGTCTGTCTCTATGACATTCAGTGGCTGCGCTACAACCTTCTATAGCCGAGGAGACACAACATTTACTTTGCTTGGGGAGTAGTGTGTGATTCTGTCACATTTCAACAGGCTATTAAACAACATACTAACTCTAAATCAGTGAGGAGCGCGCCAGGTAGCCTAACAAGTAATTATTTACGTTATGTTATTATTATTTAAATGATACAGCCTGCCGTTTGTAACACACTAGAAGCCGGCAGGAGCCGATACACCTCGCATTTAGGGTGTATAAAATGAAATGTTAAATAATTATTTAATAGAATTAAATAACAATGACATGAAAAATATCTTATTAGTCTGTAGTCATTCTACAGTGCCTTTGAATTCCCTTTTAGAAACATAAGTTTGTTTGGCCAGTCTTTGGTTTGAGGATCGTGTGGTGAGCTATGCATGCCTGGTTTGTTCATCTGGCCGAGCAGATGCTCTTATATTCCCATGCCCTAATCACAGTCAATAAACATCTATTTTCTAACAAAAATGTCATGGAATAAAATAAAATAAATTAGAAAAGTATAGTTTCCCAAAGGAAAAAAAGTTACAAGTGCATACAGATCTACCTAATGATATGCGGCTGCTGTGTTTAAAAAAATAAAAAATAAAAAAAGCTTTTTTTCAAACTCATTGATGATCAGATACTTCAGTCTTAACTGGTTCTGTTTTGCGCAACATTTTTACAGTTGATAACACTGTTCCAAACTTCGACTATCCTCTTATTTAGCAATAGCCTTTATAGAAATAATAATGTCTCCGGTGCAATGGCATGCGCTCCTTCATTGTCATGCTCTGTTGTGGTATTGGAAAACGTTATACTTGACCCCAGTCATGTCAAATGACGTAGACTTGCATGAAATGCGTTAATAAAGGCAATTTTTTGTCGTTACAGTCCCATCGCTGCAACTCCAGTACGGACTCGGGAGAGGCGAAGGTCGAGAGCCATGCGTCCTCCGAAACACGACCCTGCCAAGCCGCACTGTGTCTTGACACACTGCTCACTTAACCTGGAAACCAGCCGCACCAATGTGTTGGGGAAACCACCACAACTAGTAACCGAAGTCAGCGTGCATTCGCCCGGCCCGCCACAAGGAGTCACTAGAGCGCGATGGCACAAGGAAATCCCGGCCTGCCAAACCCTCCCCTAACCCAGACGACGCTGGGCCAATTGTGCGCCGCCTCATGGGTCTCCCGGTCACGGCCGGCTTGCGAAACAGCCTGTAGCGATAGAGATACCCCCTTGTCCACGGTGGTCTACGACTCCACAACCGTCTGGATACTTTGCCATGTAATGCTTAAAACACGAAGAACCGTTTCTAAAGGCTCTGGTCTGTCCTAGGAGTGAGGGTAAACGGTATGTATACCTGTTCTCTGCTATCCACTTTAGGTTTTCATTATTATTTTGGACATATGGGAGGGTCACTTGTATTTTTTCAAGTGTTCAGGGGGGATCGGGTAAAAATATATTTTAGTGAAGGGAGGGCCTTCCGTTTTATTCTCCAGCTATCCTCATTATAAATAACGTAGTCCCTTAGTGCCTCAACACAGTTGAAGAAGTGAGGCGCTCTGTGTGTGTGTTTTCATATGCTATTGTCATTGCAGAACAGGCATGCGCATGTGTCAATAGGGAATTTAAGTGTGTTGAGAGTTGATTCCACCTACACACTTGTGAGGGAGTGATGTGTGTGTGTGTGTGTGTGTGTGTGTGTGTGTGTGTGTGTGTGTGTGTGTGTGTGTGTGTGTGTGTGTGTGTGTGTGTGTGTGTGTGTGTGTGTGTGTGTGTGTGTGTGTGTGTGTGTGTGTCTATGCGTGTGTGTGTGTGTGTGTGTGTGTGTGTGTGTGTGTGTGTGTGTGTGTGTGTGTGTGTGTGTGTGTGTGTGTGTGTGTGTGTGTGTGTGTGCGTGTGTGTGTGTGTGTGTGTGTGTGTGTGTGTGACTAAACCCTTGTTCGTCATCAGGGAGTCCCTAACCGCTGCTTCCCTACGTCTTTGTGGCCATTGTGGAATTCGCCGTCCCATGAGCCTTCACTCACCCATAATCAGTGTCACCCAGGCAACCAGAGAAAGAATGCTCAGTATTCACCGTGGTGACGCTGTAAGTGTGTGAGGTTGTGTAGGTGTTGGTTAACGACAATAAAACCTCTGTAGCATGTCGCTTAAGAGTGTGTGATTGTGAATACTGCATAATAAACTTATTGGGTGTATGTCACTTGGATTTGTGTGTGTGTGTGTGTGTGTGTGTGTGTGTGTGTGTGTGTGTGTGTGTGTGTGTGTGTGTGTGTGTGTGTGTGTGTGTGTGTGTGTGTGTGTGTGTGTGTGTGTGTGTGTGTGTGTGTGTGTGTGTGTGTGTGTGTGTGTGTGTGTGTGTACTGTAGCTCAGCTCCTCGCCTCTACAGCTGCTGTGTCCTAATAACAGGGCAACCACTGTTGAAGACGCGTCCACCTTAGTAACCACACATACGTACATAACCCAGGCAACGTCACATACTCATACAGCAGTGTGTAACCTTAGTAACCACACATACGTACATAACCCAGGCAACGTCACATACTCATACAGCAGTGTGTAACCTTAGTAACCACACATACGTACATAACCCAGGCAACGTCACATACTCATACAGCAGTGTGTAACCTTAGTAACCACACATACGTACATAACCCAGGCAACGTCACATACTCATACAGCAGTGTGTAACCTTAGTAACCACACACCCGCCCATTAAACAATATGCACAGCTGGACAATGTCAGGCCAGAACATGGCTCCCAGACACACACACACATACACACACAACTAACACCCACTGAACTACACACACAGCTGTACAACGTCAGACCAGCACAGGGCTACCATCCAAGGTCACCGCTCTGGGTTCCCACTACATACAAACAAGCGTGTGTGTGTGTGTGTGATGTGCTATGCAGGCACGCAGCGCTGTCCTCACATTCCAACCAGATCTCACGGTCTCGCGTCAGAATTAGACGTTCATCCATGCTTCTCAAACATCAAATTTTAATGTGTTTAAGGTTAAGTTTAGGCATTAACTCTGAATGGTTAAGGTGAGGGTTAAGGTTTGGGATAGGCTTAAAACAAAAATACCTTTCTGTCACTGGATTCAAACATGCAACCTTTTACACCAGAGGCAGATACTTACCCCATCTGCCATCCCTTAAGGGTTAAGGTTTGGGACAGGCTTAAAACACAAATCTTGAAAACAACTTTCTGTCACTGGATTTAAACATGCAACATTTTGTACCGGAGGCAGATGACTGCGACCATCCACCATCCTCATCCATAACACCCCAGAACACCGTCCTCATCCATAACACCCCAGAACACCATCCTCATCCATAATACCCCAGAACACCGTCCTCATCCTTAACACCCCAGAACACCGTCCTCATCCTTAACACCCCAGAACACCGTCCTCATCCATAACACCCCAGCACACCATCCTCATCCATAATACCCCAGAACACCGTCCTCATCCATAACACCCCAGCACATCATCCTCATCCATAACACCCCAGAACACCGTCCTCATCCATAACACCCCAGAACATCATCCTCATCCATAACACCCCAGAACACCATCCTCATCCATAACACCCCAGAACACCATCCTCATCCATAATACCCCAGAACACCGTCCTCATCCATAACACCCCAGAACACCATCCTCATCCATAACACCCCAGAACACCGTCCTCATCCATAACACCCCAGAACACCATCCTCATCCATAACACCCCAGAACACCATCCTCATCCATAACACCCCAGAACACCATCCTCATCCATAACACCCCAGAACATCATCCTCATCCATAATACCCCAGAACATCATCCTCATCCATAACACCCCAGAACATCATCCTCATCCATAACACCCCAGAACACCATCCTCATCCATAACACCCCAGAACACCATCCTCATCCATAACACCCCAGAACATCATCCTCATCCATAACACCCCAGAACACCATCCTCATCCATAACACCCCAGCACACCATCCTCATCCATAACACCCCAGCACACCATCCTCATCCATAACACCCCAGCACATCATCCTCATCCATAACACCCCAGCACATCATCCTCATCCATAACACCCCAGCACATCATCCTCATCCATAACACCCTAGCAAAACAGAAACCTACTTGAAGGGAACAGCGCTCACTGTTGCCCCTATTGGCCGGTATCCACGTCATCTACTGAAGTCCTCAGGCATGGATGGACTTCTAATACTGATTTGTATCACGGGTGACCTGGCTGCACATTCATCCATCTTCTGTACTCTGTCGCCCTCTACTGTCTACTATCCCTCTACTATCCCTGTCCTGCAGCTCACCATTAGCATTACAATTATATAGTATTGCTTCTGTTAGTTTTTGCCTGAGCATTGACATTGGGGCCCCGGCCCAATATTGCTGATGTGTGAGACGATTAGAGAATTCTGTGTCCAACTGTCATCGTAGAAGCATTGTGCTTGAAGAACAAAATGGCTGTCATTCCTTCTGTCAAGCTGTCAGATTGATTTTCATCATACATTGGCAGAGCAACCTCTGTGCTACCTGTTGACTTCTAATATCCAGAGTTGTTATATAGGGCTATGATATAGGGTTAAGATATAGGGCTATGATATAGGGCTATGATATAGGGCTATGATATAGGGTTAAGATATAGGGCTATGATATAGGGTTAGGATATAGGGCTATGATATAGGGTTAAGATATAGGGCTATGATATAGGGCTATGATATAGGGTTAAGATATAGGGCTATGATATAGGGTTAAGATATAGGGCTATGATATAGGGTTATGATATAGGGTTAAGATATAGGGCTATGATATAGGGTTAAGATATAGGGCTATGATATAGGGTTATGATATAGGGTTAAGATATAGGGCTATGATATAGGGCTATGATATAGGGTTAAGATATAGGGCTATGATATAGGGTTAAGATATAGGGCTATGATATAGGGTTAAGATATAGGGCTATGATATAGGGTTATGATATAGGGTTAAGATATAGGGCTATGATATAGGGTTATGATATAGGGTTAAGATATAGGGCTATGATATAGGGTTAAGATATAGGGTTAAGATATAGGGCTATGATATAGGGTTAAGATATAGGGCTATGATATAGGGTTATGATATAGGGTTAAGATATAGGGCTATGATATAGGGCTATGATATAGGGTTAAGATATAGGGCTATGATATAGGGTTATGATATAGGGCTATGATATAGGGTTATGATATAGGGCTATGATATAGGGCTATGATATAGGGTTAAGATATAGGCCTAAGATATAGGGTTAAGATATAGGGCTAAGATATGGGGCTAAGATATAGGGTTATGATATAGGGTTATGATATAGGGTTAAGATATAGGGCAGGCCTCTCGTACTATAGTAGATTACAGCTCTCAACTGGTTATACAAAACACTCATAAATAAATGAACAAATAAACTGAAAAGGTAACCAACTGGTAAAGGTAAACAGTCTGTCTGTCAGGGGAATACCTGAATAATTACCACATCCATCAGTAAATGGTAACCATCTACATCTCAAAGGCATTGCATAGGATTATGGATTTTCTCCAGTGAATCTATACTTTTTCTCTCTTTTCCCCTGTGATTCTACGAGACATCTGATGATAGAAAAGTAAGGAAGAAACCGTCAGGAGAACTTAAAAAACTGATAGGAGTAGATATACTTTAAAACATGCCCAGACAGCTCTGTTCCGTTCGGCTGTGGTCGCAGTTTAAATACCAACATTACAGATCTCCCATGGAAGGTGCAAACAACACCTCTCTAACTGCTTCTGGCTGAGAAGAAAGAACACCTTGTGCGTCTTCTGATGGAAGCTGTGAGGAACCTGCCAACCCCTGACAGCTAAATGGATGTGCATGGAGGAACGTTCTATCTCCACTTAGCTGTTCGATGAGAACAATCTGTTGAATGAATAATCTGTTTATTTCAGCCTGTATGTTCCTGGAGATGGATAGCAGTACAAAGGCAGATTGGGAAGATACTTGTCTACCCACCTACGCACCCACACAGCATTACAGCCAAGTTGACAACTCACACTCCACATAACCAACAATAAGGCATGGAAATGAAAAGTGGAAAACAGCATGGAGTTTACTCTACCTAATCTTATTTTGTGTGTGTGTGTGTGTGTGTGTGTGTGTGTGTGTGTGTGTGTGTGTGTGTGTGTGTGTGTGTGTGTGTGTGTGTGTGTGTGTGTGTGTGTGTGTGTGTGTGTGTGTGTGTGTGTGTGTGTGTGTGTGTGTGTGTGTGTGTGAGAGAGAGAGGTGAGAGAGAGAGACGTGAGAGGGAGAAAAAGAGATGTGAGAGAGAAAGAGACATCAGAGGGAGAGAGAAAGAGATGTGAGAGAGAGAGATGTGAGAGAGACAGAGATGTGAGAGGGAGAGATGGAGATGTGAGAGAGAGAGAAAGAGACGTGAGAGGGCAGGGATGTATGCTGTGATCTGATATAGTATACTCTATACTTTTCCCTTTAGATGGTGTCTGCACCACGGCGGACTGCAATCAGCTAAATACACTAACACTGTATTTCTTTCACGGAGGACTGGTTTGAATTGTGAGGATGATCACACCATTTATTTTAATCATGCTAAATCTATTGGTTTTCTACCCAAAGTTGCAAAGGAAATGTTGGGATCTATTTAATAAACACAAGAGACCAGCAAAATGGATTTTAAAAAGTGTGGGGGTATAGCAGGAACAGCAGTATCTAGTGGTCGAAACGTACAAGCAACTTCAGTGACTAATTTATTGGTCAAAATAATGCAGCAACTTCAGTGACTAATTTAGTGGTCAAAATAATGCAGCAACTTCAGTGACTAATTTAGTGGTCAAAATAATGCAGCAACTTCAGTGACTAATTTAGTGGTCAAAATAATGCAGCAACTTCAGTGACTAATTTAGTGGTCAAAATAATGCAGCAACTTCAGTGACTAATTTATCTGAACAGGGATGAAAAAACATCACCAGATTCACAGGGAATACATTACATAGTGTGGAGAAGCAATATTCCCAGCTTTAACTTCATACTACTTGTCTAACATAGAGAACTGATACTGGTTGTTGGGGTTGGATTGGCATGAGGTGTGGGGGTCTGTAGGTAGCTTTTGATATTTGGGGGGGGGGGGGGATTCCTCATGTCTTACTCATTGGTAGGAAGAAGTTTGATCCAATCCGGATGTTAGGTATTATATTTATTGAATATTATCTGAATCCTATAAATTAAAATGGCCAATTTGGGTGCTATCAATTAGCTTCATTGTTCAGAGATAAAAGTATATTTCAACTAAATGTTTCAGGAATGCTAATCATATCTGTTACTAACTACATAAACAATTTCAGAGCAATCTGAGATGGTGGGTGTCATGGCTTGCTGAAATGACATGGAACGACTCTAGAACTGACTACCCACGTCAAATGTTCTAACAAAGACGTTTCAATTTGTGGTTCTACTGCAGTTTATTCACTAAGAACCACACAGGATTCACTGGTGAGAGCGCTAAGCGGAAGCACTGTTCTGTCTGACTGCTATCATGCAAGGAAAGGGACGGAAGTCTCAGACCTGCTGCCTTTTGATACATCGTTGCAGTGTATGACGGCGGATGGATATGTTCCAACGCTGTACAAAGAAAGAGTTCCCAGAATCATCGTCATTGGGAAATTCCAGACAGTTCCCAAAAGCTTGCTAATTGTCCCTTGCATCACCCATTCCCATGGGATTATATATCAAAATGTATTCACAATTATATGACCAATAGTATAGCCTATCGTGTAAAAAAGCCGTAAAGGCACTTCAGCAAAATGTATGATTGCTTGGAACTATTTACTTATTGTCACATAAAGTCCCGCGTATGTACACTGATCGTAGTTCGACCGTGCGCTGACGTCATCGATTTGCTCTGCTCCTTCCTTTCGCCGTGGTTGAAGCTGTCTCTGCCGCGTTGTTGTGTCGTTTACTGCTTTCATTTGTGACGAAGATGGCCGCTGGTCCCCTCTCCGCTGTCCCTAACACATCCACGAACAGTGATGGGATCCTTATCGGTGACAGAGTTTATTCTGAAGTTTACCTCACTATCAGCAACTCTCTTATACCAGAGGAAAGGCTTCAGCCAACCCCGTCTATGCTCGATGGCCTCGACCTGCACACAGAGACCGACCTCCGTATCCTGGGTTGCGAGCTAATTCAATCGGCTGGTATTCTTCTACGCTTGCCACAGGTAAACATTCAAAATAAACATCCAGTACCGTCATCTTATAGAAAACAGGAGTACTATAGCTGGTGTTGTTTAATAACTCGCATCTTTGTTTATATAACCCGTCAAAATAAGGCCAAACAAGGCCGGGAAATGCCCAAGCCAAGGCTAACGTTAGCTCACAGCTAGCTAGTTAGCTAACTAACTTATTTATTAGCATAATCTAATTTGGTAAATTTGTCGAATCATGTGTATAACGGTATTATTTAGCCCAATTATCAGTCACAAATGTAACTTATTTGAATAAGTCGTTGATTTAAACGCGTGCTGCGCTTTACTAACGACAGCGGGATGACATCCGTGGCCGTGGGATGACAAGAACAAAATGGCGGATATCTATTTTTGAAATCCATTTAACGTTACATAGAACTGTCGTATTAATTTATTGTTCTTTACATTACAGGTGGCAATGGCTACGGGTCAAGTTCTTTTTCATCGTTTTTTCTACTCAAAATCATTTGTCAAACACAGTTTTGAGGTAAGCCAAGTTGTCTTTCTCGGAAAATTAGCAGTACAACATTAGCTAGTTTAGCAACGGCACCGGGTGTGTGTGTAGAGAACGTTTACGTTGGCGGCCATATTGTAATTTACAGTAGCGTAGCTGGTTTGTGGCACGTAACCAAGCCTGTTTTTGAAACAATTTCATAGTCATTGCAGCTAGCTAGTCACTTTAGGTGACGTTATCATTGCAACGCCTCAGAGTAATGTTAGTGTTTTGCTAGCTAACCACATCTAGCAACATACTGTAAAACTTGTTATTCTTGTGTCCCCAGATTGTTGCAATGGCCTGTGTCAACTTGGCTTCCAAGATCGAGGAAGCGCCACGACGATTCAGAGACGTCATCAATGTTTTTCACCATTTAAAACAGAGTCATAGAGGCAAAAGGTAAGCATCCATATAGAAACTATCCTTTGTTTCTGTCGCTCTTACATCTCTTTTAATTGTATGTTAACCATTTGTGGAAAAATGCAAGTATATTCATCTTGCATTATATTAATTAGTAACTATGTTTTACGTATCTTGTATGATGATGCTCTGATGTATGAATGTGAAAAAATGCCCTTCTGTTGATCCATGCTCTCTAAACCATACTCTAAAACGTTTCAGTTTCCTCATCTCTGATCAATGGTAGTTACAACATTATATTCACAGCTACATACATAGACAAGTAGATCAGTGAAAGGTGATACATTAGCACCTCTAACCTAAACTGTTGGTTGCCAAGAGAGAACTACTAGGCACCAGAAGACAGGACACACTGCTAGACAAGTGTGTCTATGACCAGAATAATCTGTTCAGTTCCAAGTCTAAGGCTGTGGTATTAACTTGGGTTCTCTTTTCCCTTGCAACCAACTAACAGCGACCAGCTACATTTACCAAAGCCTGGGTGATGTGGAATGGTACGTAGAGATGAAGCAGTCGGCATGACAACCATGAGCGAGGTGTCACCCCCCCTCCCCTGGGAGACGCCCGTGGTGTGAGTCACTGCGGTGCACTGGGATCGGGGAGGACAGGTTGGCCGCAGGTCCTAGGCTGGGAGCCTTGGACTCCTTTGTCTCAGTCTAAGCTTTTGGTGTTTGCGGACCCTCTGGTAACGTAGCTCAACACTACATACTGTGTGTACTACAGAGCAACCTCCCTCATTCACCAAATGGCATTCATGGCTTTTACAGAAATATCACTTTTTTTCTTTTCCCCCTTAGAACATTTGCACAATTGTTCGCATGCATTAGTTTCCTATCTAGATTTAATATTGAGGAGATGTAATACATTTATGAGGTGGGTGGGTTGAGTTTTAATGAGAATACATCACCTGTAATTGATGGACATAAGCAGGGCTTTCCAGGCTCTTTTTAGAGGTTTGTTTGGAGGAAACAGTTTTTGTCTTGGAAATTTACCATGGTATGCTAAACTGAACAGTCAGGTTTTGGAGTAGATATAACCCATTACATCTGCTGGCAGACTGCAGCTTGTGTAGTAGCTTGGAAACATGAACTGTTCATGTCATCCTGGCTAGACTACCACTGAAGTTAGGAAATTAGTAAATATAAACTTGCTTTTGTAAAGACAATGTAGACTGCTATGACATGCACGTTTTAATAGCAACTTTGGTCATGTTTGATCTGCTAACTGTTCAGTTAGAAAATGTATTAAGTTCTGTTACTCCCATGTCATATCAGAGGACTAGATGGGTACGGCCATGTTGCTACCTTGTCATTTCAGAGGACTAGATGGGTACGGTCATGTTGCTACCTTGTCATATCAGAGGACTAGATGGGTACGGCCATGTTGCTACCTTGTCATATCAGAGGACTAGATGGGTACGGCTATGTTGCTACCTTGTCATATCAGAGGACTAGATGGGTACGGTCATGTTGCTACCTTGTCATATCAGAGGACTAGATGGGTACGGCCATGTTGCTACCTTGTCATATCAGAGGACTAGATGGGTACGGCCATGTTGCTACCTTGTCATATCAGAGGACCAGATGGGTACGGCCATGTTGCTACCTTGTCATATCAGAGGACCAGATGGGTACGGCCATGTTGCTACCTTGTCATATCAGAGGACCACATAAAAATGCTACCACTCTTGCATTTCTGATGTGGCGACCTTAATCTCCTGTAGACTGATCTGCCCGTTTTGAATGGATCGTGAGATGTGTGCTGCGTTAGTGCACTGGTTTTTATTTATCTGGGTTAACAGAGATGATGGGGTCCTTTACATACGTCCTAGTGTAGCGCTTTCTGTAATCAGGGTTCACTTGAAAAAGAGATGGCGATCTCAATGTGACTTCCTGGTTAAGTAAAGTATACATCAACATCTGTTTTTACACACAATATGAGTCTATAGACGGTGATGACCAAAATCCTTACAAATAGTGTTTTAAGTACGTGTTTTGTAAGTAATCGTAATGTAGGCCGTACCTGAAGTATTTTCTTTCCATAACATGGTGAAAGTGCATGTTTTGCTTGTAAGGCTTCTTAGTTATGTGACTGAAGTCAGGGTAGTCCAGGTTATTCCATTACAAGGGGAAGAACTGAACGGGTAGATCAGGTTATTCCATTACAAGGGGAAGAACTGAACGGGTAGTCCAGGTTATTCCATTCCATTACAAGGGGAAGAACTGAACGGGTAGATCAGGTTATTCCATTACAAGGGGAAGAACTGAACGGGTAGTCCGGGTTATTCCATTACAAGGGGAAGAACTAAACGGGTAGTCCAGGTTATTCCATTACAAGGGGAAGAACTGAACGGGTAGTCTGGGTTATTCCATTACACGGGGAAGAACTGAACGGGTAGTCCGGGTTATTCCATTACAAGGGGAAGAACTGAACGGGTAGTCCAGGTTATTCCATTACAAGGGGAAGAACTGAACGGGTAGTCCAGGTTATTCCATTACAAGGGGAAGAACTGAACGGGTAGTCCAGGTTATTCCATTACAAGGGGAAGAACTGAACGGGTAGTCTGGGTTATTCCATTACACGGGGAAGAACTGAACGGGTAGTCCAGGTTATTCCATTACAAGGGGAAGAACTGAACGGGTAGTCCAGGTTATTCCATCACAAAGGGAAGAACTGAACGGGTAGTCCAGGTTTTTACCATCTGGTTTGGTGATGTTTCTGTGAAAGCTGTGATGCATGGTGACTTGAGGTAGACATGGTTCAGTGTAACTCAAAAGCTTCCACTGAAATCACAGGAGTCAAACCCCCTAAAAATAAACCATTTGGGCCTGTTGCTTTTAGTTGGTTGAAGGGGGAAAGAGAACCAGTCAAAGAAGGCAGAAGGGTGCTTTCTGTTTTTTGAGGGGGGGGAAACAATTTTGGTTATTTTCATTCTTTTGTAAAGCAGGAGTGCAAGTTCATTGATTCTTGATCAGAACTACATTAATACCAAAAACCAAGTGATCAAAGCTGAGCGGAGAATCCTGAAGGAGCTGGGCTTCTGTGTACACGTCAAGCATCCGCACAAGGTGAGTCCCAGTTACATCGCTCAGAATACACATACAGTTCAACTGTAGACCCAGCCGCTGTTATTCTTTCTCAAGTCACAACTACATTTCTCAACACTAGCATTAGGCCAACCTATTAGACTACACTAACACTACTACAATTAAGGCTGTGATAGTTTGTGTGACGCACATGACAGCTGTAGTTGTGGTGTTCTAGAACATTCTCTTCTCAGTACAGGCTGGTGGTTTGCATTCTGCCACACCTGGGGATTGTGAAACCGTGTTGATTATTGCATAATGTCAACTGTCTTCTTCCAGATCATCGTCATGTACCTGCAAGTCCTGGAATGTGAGAAGAACCAGACTCTGGTCCAGACCGCCTGGTAAGTACATGGCCTGTACCCTAACTAACCCAGTGCCCTACGTCACAAACACCTGCTGTATTACAGTCTGCCTCCACCCTCTGTAACCTCTATTCTCTGATGGATTCATTAGTGTCTTATTGAGACCTGTTTGTTTTCCCTCTTGTCCATGCATGGCTATTTATAGTCTATGATTCTGGTGCCCAGGGAACTCAGTTTAACTTTGTCCTTTCTCTCTACTCTTTGATTAAAGGGTAGTCCATGCTGGTAAGTCTCATAAAGAACCTCTGAACTCTGCTCCTCCAACCACATGACCTCAGGAGCGCCCCCATTGGCTGGCTGCCCTTCTCGGAGACAGCCAATCCAGTGAGAGCTCTCTGCCGAGATTCACTGAAGGGGGCGGGCCTTTCCCAACTGCCGACATCGTCTTGTTTTCTCTTGGGGTGTCCAGAAGGATTTGTATTTTTGGGGTTTTGCTTCCTAGGTTAAATTTGTATAATTTTTTTCTAGATAGCTATATAGATAACTATTGCATTCTACTTTAATTTTTTTCTAGTTTACTTGCTCTAGATTTGAAGTAAACATATCCTGAAGTATTTTTTTTGACTCAACCGTTTTCTGGGTATGCCTTTTTGATGCAGTAGTTAAAGTGTACTGTTGAACTGTCTATTTGATTTTCCCAAACTGACGTGGTCTCCAGGCATGTCTTACAGGCTGATCCTGCTCAGGCTTTGTCTCCAAGGACCTGTCTCGCCACCCATCAATATCCACTTGCCACTTTTTGCAGTAATCTATCAGTAGTCCACCAGTCCAAAGTTCAAACCCTCAGCAAGTCTAGGGAAGCCTGTTCTGGGGGACCCCTGTGTGAGCTGGTTTTCTGAATATTGTTTAATTGATCTGAAATCATATGACAGACAACCTTTATTTTTATTTTTTTTAACCTTTTATTTAACTAGGCAAGTCAGTTAAGAACAAATTCTTATTATACAATGACTGCCTACCCTGGCCAAAGCCTCCCTTAACACGGACAACGCTGGGCCAATTGTGCGCCGCCCTATGCCGGCCACACTCCAGGACTGGCTCGGAGTGGCTAAATGTAGTCAGACTATTCAGAGATGCCCAGTTTAGATTTCAATGTGTTTATTTTTAGTTGTCAGTAAAGCTAGGTTTTGCATATCAGATCCAGCTTCCATTAAATCCTGAAGGGGACATATTTTGGGTGGGTAGGGGTTCTACCAGCAGTGTTCTGTCACCCCCTCCCCATCTTTCTGTTTCAGTTTGTCTGTCTGACTGCTCGCTAGATGGCAAAACCATCAGTCAGAAATGTCCATTGTCTGTCGGTCAGATGTTTCCATGTCTTGCCTGAGCTATAGCCTTGTCAGGGTCACTGAAACTCCGACAACTAGCTGCAATTAGAATCCCACTTTAAACACAACTTCAACCCTGTTACCTGACATAACAGCATTGTGTAGGCCTTTTGGTGGGGGTTCAAGTTGAAAGCTACGTAGAGATGATATCTTAACTAGAGTGCAGCATGCCATCCCACCCCACAGCTCTTGTCTGACCTGTCCAATCTCATCCTTGAGCTGTGGTTAAGGGAAACTTCCATCTCTCCTCTCAGCCAAGAGATGAGTTGTTGCCTCTATGGCTGCATTCTACTAAAGGGCTGCAGTATATCTCTGATCACCTCGGTCTGCTCTGCATTCACCTTCAGTTTGCATGTGCACTTTCTAAAGACATTTCGAATAGTAGGACGCATGTCCACCTCTGAAATAGTACTTGAGTGGTTTTCATTTCTTTGGACATCATATTGTTACGGTAAGGAGCTGTGGGCTCTAGCCCCGTCTGCACCGTCCTGTGTACAAGCTTTCATTGTGACGCTGCATGTCCAGCTCAACACCAACATGGATGCACCTGAGAGAGAGAGAGGTAGCAGGACAAAGATAAACTAGAGTCTCCATACCGTTAGCCTATTACTATTTCAGATTAATAACTGTCTTTATTGGCGTGGTCACCAACTGTGGTCCTCTAGAGCTACAGTTTGCAGGCTTTTGTTTCACCCCAGCACTAACGCATGGTTCAAGTATTTAATCGTCAAGCTGGAACAAACCTGCACCCCTGTAGCTGTTGAGAACCAGCTGGTGACTGCCCAGACCATTGTGATATGGGCTGTTTGGGAGGAGATGGTGCTATGTTTCTGTATGTTGCTTGTGTCTTGTAGGAACTACATGAATGACAGCCTCAGGACCAATGTGTTTGTGAGGTTCCAAGCTGAAACTATCGCCTGTGCCTGCATCTACCTGGCTGCCAGAGCTCTGCAGGTACCGTTGGATTGGTCTTCTCCCCATCTCTAGTCTTCCACTTTTCCCCCAACATCTCTCCTGTAACAGGATGAGTCTCTTAACCAGCGTTCCCTACCCATCCTGGTGAATGACCACATTTTGTAGCATTTTTTATTTTATTTTACCTTTATTTAACCTCTACCGCTTCTCTCTCCCGGATCCGGGATCCTCCTCATCAAAAAAGCTGACTAGCATAGCCTAGCCTAACGGGACAGGGATATAATATAATTTTCATGAAATCACAAGTCCAATACAGCAAATGAAAGATAAATATCTTGGGAATCCAGCCATCATTTCTGATTTTTTAAATGTTTTACAGCAAACACTATTTCTATTAGCTAACCACAGTAGCCAAACACACAACCGCATATTTTCACCATGTTTCAACCGCATAGGTAGCTTTCACAAAACCGACAAAATAGAGAAAATTAGTCACTAACCAAGAAACAACTTCATCAGATGACAGTCTTATAACATGTTATACAATACATTTATGTTTTGTTGAAAAATGTGCAGGTGAGGTATAAATCATAGTTTTACATTGCAGCCACCATCAAAAATAGCACCAAAGCAGCCAGAATAATTACAGAGATCAACGTGAAATACATAAATACTCATCATAAAACATTTATGAAAAATACATGGTGTACAGCAAATGAAAGATAAACATCTTGTGAATTCAGCCAATATTTTCGTTTTTTTTTTTAGTGTTTCACAGCGAAAACACAATATAGAATTATATTAGCTTACCACAATAGCCAAACACACAAACGCATTTATTCACCGCAAAGGTAGCGTTCGCAAAAACCAGCAAAAGATATAAAATTAATCACTAACCTTTGGACAACTTCATCAGTTGACAGTCTTATAACATCATGTTATACAATACATTTATGTTTTGTTCGAAAATGTGCATATTTATAGCTACAAATCCTGGTTATACATTGTGAATACGTAGCAACGATTCACCAGAATCTCCGGAGACATTTTGGACACTCACCTAATCTGACCAAAGAACTCATCATAAACTTTACATAAAAATACTTGTTGTATGGCAAATGAAAGATACACTGGTTCTTAATGCAACCGCTGTGTTAGATTTTTTAAAATAACTTTACCATAACATACAGCTTGCGTTATTGTGAGACAGCACTCACCAACACGGCGGAGAATAGGAGTCAACATTTTACACAGAAATACGAAATAACATCAATTTTTTCTTACATTTGCTGAGCTTCCATCAGAATGTTGTACAAGGAGTCCTTGGTCCAGAATAAATCGTTGTTTGGTTTTAGAATGTCCATTTCATCTGTCGAATTCGCGCCACAATGCTAGCCAAGGTTGCTAACATTCCCATCCTCTCTTGGCGCAAAGAACGGAAAACTCAAAGTCCCAATAAACGTTGAATAAACTGATAAAACTCGGTTGAAAAAAACCTACTTTATGATGTTATTATCATATGTATCAAATAAAATCAGAGCCGGGGATATTTGCCGTGTAAACCGAACGCTTTTCAGAAGACAATGTCGAGCTCCCCCGCGTGCCTTCGAAGACAAAGAAAATACCGGACCTGTCACTCCAAAAGCTCTTATTCGACCTCAGATCAAGCTAGACACCCCATTCCACCTTCCACTGCCTGTTGACATCTAGTGGAAGGCGTATGAAGTGCATACATATCGATAAATAAAAGCCAGTTGAATAGGCAGGCCCTGAAACAGAGCCTCGTTTTCAGATTTTTCACTTCCTGTATGGAAGTTTGCTGCCAAATGAGTTGTTTTACTCACAGATATAATTCTAACAGTTTTAGAAACTTCAGTGTTTTCTATCCAATAGTAGTAATAATAATATGCATATTGTATGATCTAGAATAGAGTACGAGGCAGTTTAATTTGGGCACGATTTTTTCCAAAGTGAAAACAGCGCCCCCCTATTGACAAGAAGTTAACTAGGCCAGTCAGTTAACTTTTACTTGGTACTCATCCCGGATCCGGGAGCACCCTCATCAGTAAAAAAGCTGACTAGCATAGCCTAGCATAGCGCCACAAGTAAATACTAGCATCTAAATATCATGAAATCAGAAGTCCAAGACACCAGATGAAAGATACACATCTTGTGAATCCAGCCATCATTTCTGATTTTTTAAATGTTTTACAGGGAAGACACAATATGTATTTCTATTAGCTAACCACGATAGCAAAAGACCCAACTTTTTTTTCTCCACCATTTTTTTACTGCATAGGTAGCTATCACAAATTCGACCAAATAAAGATATAAATAGTCACTAACCAAGAAACAACTTCATCAGATGACAGTCTGATAACATATTTATTGTATAGCATATGTTTTGTTCGAAAAATTTGCATATTTCAGGTATAAATCATAGTTTTACATTGCAGCCACATCACAAAATCTCACCGAAGCAGCTAGAATAACTACAGAGACCAACGTGAATTACCTAAATACTCATCATAAAACATTTATGAAAAATACACAGCGTACAGCAAATGAAAGACAAACATCTTGTGAATCCAGCCAATATTTCAGATTTTAAGTGTTTTACAGCGAAAACACAATATAGCATTATATTAGCTTACTACAATAGCCAACCACACAGCAGCATTGATTCATGCACGTTAGCGATAGCGAATAAACCAGCAAAAGATATTAAATTTTTCACTAACCTTCTCAAAACTTCATCAGATGACAGTCCTATAACATCATATTACACAATACATATATGGTTTGTTCGAAAATGTTTGAAAATGTGCATATTGTACGAGCAAGAATTGAGTACGAGGCAGTTTAATTTGGGAACGAATTTTTACAACGTCGAAATGGCGCCCCCCTATTGAGAAAAGGTTAAGAACAAATTCTTATATTCAATGACGGCCTAGGAACTGCCTTGTTCAGGGTGAATAAAGGTGAAACAATTTTTTTTAAAGGGGGCAGAACGACAGCTTTTTACCCTGTCAGCTCAGGGATTCGATCTTGCAACCTTTCGGTTCGTAATCCAACGCTTACCACCATTAACTAAGTGCTGTGTGTCTGTAGATGCCTCTCCCATCCAGACCTCACTGGTACCTGCTGTTTGGAGCCACAGAGGAGGAGATCAAGGATATCTGTATCACCACACTCAAACTCTACACCAGGAAGAAGGTACGTATCATCCCCTGAACCTTCTAGCAACCCTCCATACATCCTCCTGCTGTATAACATAATCCACCACACAGTACCTTCTTAACCTCTCTTGGGTACGTGAGACCTCTTCAACAGCCAGTGAAACTGCTGGGCGCCAATTTCAAATACAGAAATACTCATTATAAAAATTCAGAAAACAAAACATATTTTACATAGGTTTAAAGATTAACTTCTTGTGAATCCAACCACGGTGTCAGATTTAAAAAATGCTTTACGACGAAAGCATACCTTACGTTTATTTGAGAACATAGCCCAGTAGACGAATCATTACAAACAGTAGCCAGCCATATAGAACAGTTACACAATTTAGAAATAGAGATAAAATTAATCCCTTACCTTTGATGATCTACATATGGTTGCACTCAGCAGACATTCATTTACTCAATAAATGTTCCTTTTGTTCGATAAAGTCTCTTTATATCCAAAAACCTCAGTTTTGTTTGCGTTTTCTTCAGTAATCCACAACCTCAAACGCAGTCAAAACAGGCAGACAAAAAATCGAAATTGTATCTGTAAAGTTCATAGAAACATGTCAAACGATGTTTATATTCAATCTTCAGGTTGTTTTTAGCCTAAATAATCGATAATATTTCAACCGGACAATAACGTCGTCAATATAAAAGGTAAACAAGAAAGGCACTCTCTCGCTCTCGAGCATGAAAAAGCTCTGTGACACTTTAGGGACCACTCATTCAGACTGCTCTTACTTCCTCATTTTTCAGAATACAAGCCTGAAACAATTTCTAAAGACTGTTGACATCTAGTGGAAGGCATAGGAACTGCAATTTGAGTCCTAAGTCAATGGATACTGTAATGGCATTGAATAGAAAACTACAAAACCCACAAAAAAAACTACTTCCCGAATAGATTTCAGGTTTTCGCCTGCCAAATCAGTTCTGTTATACTCAGAGACTATTTTAACAGTTTTGGAAACTTTAGAGTTTTCTATCCAAATCTACCAGTTATATGCATATCATATCTTCTGGGCCTGAGAAGAAGGCAGTTTAATTTGGGCATGCTTTTCATCCAAAATTCCGAATGCTGCCCCCTACCCTAGAGAAGTTAACCCCTCTCTGTCTCTCTCTCTACCAGCCGGACTATGACCACCTGGAGAAGGAGGTGGAGAAGAGGAAGATGTCTCTGCAGGAGGCCAAGCTGAAGGCTAAAGGGTTAAACCCTGATGGGACCCCAGCTCTGTCCAACCTGGGAGGCTTCTCGCCCGGATCCAAACCCTGTGAGTTTACTTTTCCATAGCTGTCAATTTAAGGCCCGAGTTGACCGTAGCTGTCCAATTTAAATAAGTGGTCAAGTCATCATAGATAACTACCTTTTTCTTTTTATTAACACAGTAGTACAATAATATTAAATTTCTAAATTGGGACCACACAGTCTAAAGACATGTTATGTGTTCCCCAGGTTCTCCCAACATAGTGAAGGTGGAAGATAAATCGCCCAACCCCCAGGCCCTCAAACCTGTAAAGAAAGAGCCAGACAGCAGAGCCCAGGACTCCAAGAGCCCACACAACGGGTGAGGAACACACACAGCTCTTTAACTACTCTTAAACACAGCAGGGCCTTTCGTTTTGGAAGAAAAGGGCTATATTTTCTCAAATATTTTTTTTGTTTTAATGAAAGCTCTGTTTATTAAGTTTTACACAGCAAACACCCCTAATGGAAATGGAACGTTTCATCTCTCCTTTCTCTCTGTCAGGCTGAGGAAGGAGGCTAAGATTGGGAGGAACAGCAGGAGTGGATCTCGTTCCAGAACCCGCTCACGATCACGCTCCCCACGCAGACAGTAAGACTTTAGTACTTCATTCATTATGTCTGCTTTACTGCAGTACTTTACAGCCAGTTTACTGCGGTGCTTTACAGCCAGTTTACTGCGGT
Organism: Salvelinus alpinus; assembly: GCF_045679555.1. Taxonomy (NCBI): domain Eukaryota; kingdom Metazoa; phylum Chordata; class Actinopteri; order Salmoniformes; family Salmonidae; genus Salvelinus; species Salvelinus alpinus. The sequence goes on along the minus strand of NC_092106.1, from coordinate 44,411,455 downwards.
ACTTTACAGCCAGTTTACTGCGGTACTTTACAGCCAGTTTACCGCGGTACTTTACAGCCAGTTTACCGCGGTACTTTACAGCCAGTTTACCGCGGTACTTTACAGCCCGTTTACTGCGGTACTTTACAGCCCGTTTACTGCGGTACTTTACAGCCAGTATTTTACAACCAGTGTGACACTCGCATGTAGTAATATTCAACTGGAAACTTAACTCTTTTCTTTACTCTCTTCAGTTACAACAGCCGGCGAAGTCGTTCTGGGACCTACAGTTCTCGTTCTCGCAGTCGGTCTCACAGCCGCAGCCCCTCACCCCGACGCCACCCGTCCTCGCCCCTCCTCCTCCCACACCTCAAGCCAAAGCCCGGCCACCATGGCAACATCGACCCCAAGCCATCGAGTCGTCATAGCAGCAGCGGTGGAGGGGCTCACAAGAGGAAGAGGTCAAGGTCGCGCTCTGCCAGCAAAGGAGAGAGGGAACGGGAGAGAGGGAGGGAGCGGGACAGAGACCGCAGTACGTCGGACCTCTCTTCGGCCAAGAAGCACAAGCACGAGAGAGGTGGGGCTGGGGGAGGACATCACCGTGGAGACAGGAGGGAGCGGTCCAGGTCGTACGACCGAGAGCGAGAAAGGGCGCACACCCACAAGACCAAACGCCATAGCAGCAGCAGTGGTGGACACTCAGGGCACGGACGCCATCGCCGCTGAACCAGGGGCAGGATGAGTCCACTCCTTGATGCAGTTTTGTGTTCTGCTTTCCCACAATCCTCCTTTTCAAACCTGTTTTAATTGACATGTAAATGCTGGACTTGGAGACAACATATTTACAGTGTAAAGATGGCTAAAACTGCTGATTTAGTGACAACGCTTTGATTTATAAAAGCGACTCTTCAGTGGAAGAAGGAATGAATGCGACAACAAACAAAATAATAATTCAGGAAAGACCTCAAGACTTTGTGGACTGAAGGAAGTGACTACCGAGTTTGTTTCATCTAAAGCGGTGTGCTGTACAGATTGCAAAGGACTACTGGGCTTCTCTAGAAACAGGCTGTATCTTTTTACAGCTGAATGCAGACTCTTGATTTCAGAACCTTTTTAGGATCGTGGTGAATTTGTTACACTGGTTTTTAGTCTGCACGTGTTCATGTCTAATTTTTACTTAATAAAAAAAAAGACAATGACAATTTGACTCTCCACTTCTCTTTTGTAACACTCGACTACAAGGTCATGAAAAGCTGCAATCTGCTGTAGGCTGCGTTCACACAGGGAGCCCAATTCTGATCTTTTTCCTCTAATTGGTCTTCTGACCAATCAGATCAGCTCTGATGTGAAAAGCTCTGATGTGATTGGTCAAAAGTAGGGATGACTCGATACTACATTTTTGCACGATACCAATATACAATATTTTCCTTGCCGAAAACCCCCCCAATTCCGATATTTTTTTTGCATCTTTTAAGCATTCTAGTACAGTTAAATAGTTGAAACACACATTGACTAAAAAGTTAATTTGTTGCCATTTACATGTCCCCATTACCAATAAAACAATCAAAACCTATTTCTTTCACTTGCTGTTTTGTTCATTCTCAACCAGAATTTCATCATGTCAAGCAGTGAAGTTTCAGCTCTGTCTGTCCGTGGCCTCTTCCTCGTTGCGCACTGTCACAGTCCTTTTCCATCTTTTCCAGCTTTGTAACGTTTCATGTAAACCCTGTCTGCATCAAGGTAGCGGTCCTTGTACCCAGCATCGAGTATGGTGGCGACACAATAGAGGCTCAGAGAGAATGCCACCGAGTCGCTTGTTCACAGCCTCTAATAGAGTTTCAACCGTACGGTACGTCGGCAGTTTTGTTGAGCAGGCGTTTCAATGCCGTGACAGAAGGCTTCACTTCTACTGTAGACGAAGTTGAGCTCATTTCTAGAGTCAGTTGTTCGAATGGAGCGAATGTTTCCACGTTTCAAACATGTTCTCAAATGCCACTGAAATGGCAGCAGCGGTTTGAGAATCAGCACAGTCTTGAGCAATACGGCTTTCCTTAGTACGAAATCCTTGTCGACCCACTGTGCTGTCAGACTCGGCATGCTCATGGGGATGACATCACTGGTCCAAATGTCAGTCGTGAAGCTAATAGCAGTGACGCCCAGCAAGTAGCTCATGGATGTGTGTTTCAACAATACTGTGTAACTCCGGTAGAGCAACATCTGAAAAATAGCACCTACTTGGTGTGTACCGGTGCTCGACCAGTCAACGAAAGCCAACGTCATCCACGACAGAACGGTTGGGCAATGAATTCCATCAATTAGGCGTTTTTAATGGATTTCTCTTTTTGAGTCTATCTAAAGTTCTCTTTCAAATGACTGCTCGACAGTTGTTGGAAGTGGTCGCTTTGTATTTTTCTGCTTTTCTGTGTAGCGCTGTATTTTTCGTGGCATTAAGTCTTCTACCTACGTTCATATAGGCATACACGTCAGCTTTGGCATCGGTTTTGCACATCGGCTTTAAACTAGACATGGGGCCGGCGTTGGCATTTTTAGCTAATATCGTCTGATTCTGATATATCGTGCATCCCTAGTCAAAATACAAATTAGTGGAAAAATATCAGAAATTGGGCAGCTTGTATGAATGTATCCAAAATGGGGCCTGTTTAAACACAGGCCAAGTCCTCAGGCCCCAGCTTGGCATGACAACTATCCTTTTAAGTCTAGCAGAACTTCTCTACTGGCAGCTAGGACCTGTGTCTTCATGATCCAAGTGTGAAAAGCTGCCCTTCACATTCTGTTAATGTTATCTGTTATCACATAATCAGGCTGCTAATCATCAGGCATTGCTACCATTTTAACATTGGAAGTCATTTCTCCTCTGGGGTAAATACTTTTCATTGCATTGATATATTAAAACCCAGTGTGATACCCCAGAGCTGTGTAATTCCCAACCTGCATATTATGCCTTATTACTCTGCAGAGTGGATAGGGAAGTGATACTGGTAGAAAACATGAACTTCCTGTTAAACAATGTTTGGCCTATATGTTATTCATGTTACAAACTATGGATTGTATAATGTAGTTTGTCTAGTGTTCTGATGAGCATATATTGTTTCACCACAAGAGGGCGGTATACCACCCTGCATTCCACTGCTGGTTTGCCTCGGAAGCTAAGCAGGGTTGGTTCTGGTCGGCCCCTGGATGGGAGACCAGATTCTGATGGAAGTGGTGTTGGATGGCCAGCAGGAGGCACTCTTTCCTCTTATATAAAACATAAATAAATATCCCAATGCCCCAGGGCATTGGGGACATTGCCCTTTGTAGGGTGCCCTCTTTCGGATGGGGCGTGAAACGGTTGGCCTGACGACACCGTAGTCTAAGTTTATGACTACTGTTGAACAGAGTACTACCCAGTGGATCATTTCTATGCGTTTGTCTGCAATATTTTTTTTAAACAACCATGTGTTCGTGTTTAAGGAAAGAAAACGCACGTATAGGAAAGTTGGCTCTAACTACATTCCCAATGTCTGTCTGGAATGAATTTCCACTGGAAGGGTACTCAAGGTAATGTGCTGTATGCCTCTGGCAGTATATTACAGTATGTGAGCGAGAACGTAACTCTGCAACACGTTGTGAAATCACACATTTCCAGACTAAAGGTTTTCTTATGAGCAAGCTTAGAACGACCGATACATTCCAGCACTCTGATAGGAACATAGAACCCCACAGCGAGGGAGCAGATCAGTACGCCTTTTAAAGCCCTACTGTACGTGTGTGTGTGCACACTTACACACACACACTTGCACAAAAACACATGTATGACTTCAAATGCTTGCAAAACACCCACCACTGAGCCAGTGCATTGGGTAGGTAATAACATTATTAGAGAGGCCCATTAGAATGATTTGTGAGGTATTTAGAGTACATCTAACAACTCACAGGGTCCTACAGTAAACAGAGAGTAAGACAAAACAGGGTCCTACAGTAAACAGAGTAAGACAACACAGGATCCTACAGTAAACAGAGTAAGACAAAACAGGGTCCTACAGTAAACAGAGAGTAAGACAACACAGGATCCTACAGTAGATAACAGAGAGAGTAAGACAACACAGGGTCCTACAGTAAACAGAGAGAGTAAGACAACACAGGGTCCTACAGTAAACAGAGAGAGTAAGACAACACAGGATCCTACAGTAGATAAGAGAGAGTAAGACAACACAGGGTCCTACAGTAAACAGAGAGAGTAAGACAACACAGGGTCCTACAGTAAACAGAGTAAGACAACACAGGGTCCTACAGTAAACAGAGAGTAAGACAACACAGGATCCTACAGTAGATAACAGAGAGAGTAAGACAACACAGGGTCCTACAGTAAACAGAGAGAGTAAGACAACACAGGGTCCTACAGTAAACAGAGAGAGTAAGACAACACAGGATCCTACAGTAGATAAGAGAGAGTAAGACAACACAGGGTCCTACAGTAAACAGAGAGAGTAAGACAACACAGGGTCCTACAGTAAACAGAGTAAGACAACACAGGGTCCTACAGTAAACAGAGAGTAAGACAACACAGGGTCCTACAGTAGATAAGAGAGAGTAAGACAACACAGGGTCCTACAGTAGATAAGAGAGAGTAAGACAACACAGGGTCCTACAGTAGATAAGAGAGAGTAAGACAACACAGGGTCCTACAGTAAACAGAGAGAGTAAGACAACACAGGGTCCTACAGTAAACAGAGAGAGTAAGACAACACAGGATCCTACAGTAAACAGAGAGTAAGACAACACAGGGTCCTACAGTAGATAAGAGAGAGTAAGACAACACAGGGTCCTACAGTAGATAAGAGAGAGTAAGACAACACAGGGTCCTACAGTAGATAAGAGAGAGTAAGACAACACAGGGTCCTACAGTAGATAAGAGAGAGTAAGACAACACAGGGTCCTACAGTAGATAAGAGAGAGTAAGACAACACAGGGTCCTACAGTAGATAAGAGAGAGTAAGACAACACAGGGTCCTACAGTAGATAAGAGAGAGTAAGACAACACAGGGTCCTACAGTAGATAAGAGAGAGTAAGACAACACAGGGTCCTACAGTAGATAAGAGAGAGTAAGACAACACAGGGTCCTACAGTAGATAAGAGAGAGTAAGACAACACAGGGTCCTACAGTAGATAACAGAGAGAGTAAGACAACACAGGGTCCTACAGTAAACAGAGTAAGACAGCACAGGGTCCTACAGTAAACAGAGAGAGTAAGACAACACAGGGTCCTACAGTAGATAACAGAGAGAGTAAGACAACACAGGGTCCTACAGTAAACAGAGACATGATGACATGATGACAGACTGAGCGTGGAGAACACCACACATGATGACAGACTGAGCGTGGAGAACACCACACATGATGACAGACTGAGCGTGGAGAACACCACACATGATGACAGACTGAGCATGGAGAACACCACACATGATGACAGACTGAGCGTGGTGAACACCACACATGATGACAGACTGAGCATGGAGAACACCACACATGATGACAGACTGAGCATAATTTACACTCCATTCATATGGAAATTAATTTGATTCATACACTGGCTGGTCTGGCTGTCATGTTTATATTTTAATTTACACTGAAATAATATAATTTCAGTAGTCCTCTATTATAAATTGTTTTCTATTTTGCATAGCTCATTAGTACACCCTTGTGGTTGAATATATATCAACTCAGCAAAAAAATAACAATTTTCAGGACCCTGTCTTTCAAAGATAATTCGTAAAAATCGAAATAACTTCACAGATCTTCATTGTAAAGGGTTAAAACACTGTTTCCCGTGGCTTGTTCAATGAACCATAAACAATTCATGAACATGCACCTGTGGAACGGTCGTTAACTTCTACACTAACAGCTTACAGACGGTAGGCAATTAAGGACACAGTTATGAAAACTTAGGACACTAAAGAGGCCTTTCTACTGACTCTGAAAAACACAAAGAGAAAGACGCCCAGAGTCCCTGCTCATCTGTGTGAACGTGCCTTAGGCATGCTGCAAGGAGGCATGAGGACTGCTGATCTGGCCAGGGCAATAAATTGCAATGTCCGTACTGTGAGACGCCTAAAACAGCGCTACAGGGAGACAGGACGGACAGCTGATCATCCGCGCAGTGGCAGACCACGTGTAACAACACCTGCACAGGATCGGTACATCCGAACACCACACCTGCGGGACAGGTACAGGATGGCAACAACTACCCGAGTTACACCAGGAACGCACAATCACTCCATCAGTGTCAGACTGTCTGAAATAGGCTGAGAGGCTGGACTGAGAGCTTGTAGGCCTGTTGTAAGGCAGGTCCTCACCAGACATCACTGGCAACAATGTTGCCTATGGACACATACCCGTCGTCGCTGGACTAGACAGGACTAGCAAAAAGTGCTCTTCACTGACGAGTCGCGGTTTTGTCTCACCAGGGGTGATGGTCGGTTTCGCCTTTATCGTCGAATGAGCATTACACCGAGGCCTGTACTCTGGAGCGGGATCGATTTGGAGGTGGAGGGTCCGTCATGGTCTGGGGCGGTGTGTTACAGCATCATCGGACTGAGCTTGTTGTCATTGCAGGCAATCTCAACGCTGTGCGTTACAGGGAAGACATCCTCCTCCCTCATGTGGTACCCTTCCTGCAGGCTCATACTGACATGACCCTCCAGCATGACAATGCCACCAGCCATACTGCTCGTTCGGTGCGTGATTTCCTGCAAGACAGGAATGTCAGTGTTCTGCCATGGCCAGCGAAGATCCCGGATCTCAATCCCATTGAGCACGTCTGGAACCTGTTGGATCAGAGGGTGAGGGCTAGGGCCATTCCCCCCAGAAATGTCTGGGAACTTGCAGGTGCTTTGGTGGAAGAGTAACATCTCACAGCAAGAACTGGCAAATCTGGTGCAGTCCATGAGGTGGAGATGCACTGCAGTACTTAATGCAGCTGGTGGCCACACCAGATACTGACTGTTACTTTAGATTTTGACCCCCCACCCCTTTGTTCAGGGACACATTATTCAATTTCTGTTAGTTACATGTCTGTGGAACTTGTTCAGTTTATGTCTCAGTTGTTGAATCTTGTTACGTTCATACAAATATTTACACATGTTAAGTTTGCTGAAAATAAACGCAGTTGGCAGTGAGAGGACGTTTCTTTTTTTGCTGAGTTTATGTATGTATTATAGGTCCTAAGATACAACAATGAATAATGTAGAACAAATAAATACCATCAAATGATACCTTATCACTTACAATAATGAACACCTTGTGATACAGATGTGAAAACTAATCTGCCAGTATTTAACATTTTAATACATAAACTTTGATCTTTTTTGGTACAGTTGTGTCATTCATTTCTTTTCAAAAAAAAATGTGTACACTCACATGGCAATCATAGACTAAAATAGTGAATTCTGGTGTGTGGAATATAGAGGAGGTGGTTGCTGTGTGGGTGGGAGGTTCTTCAGGCAGCCGGTCTCAGAAGAGGGACTTGAAGAGGGAGACTACAAAGTCCAGGCACTGCTGCTCTCTTTGTTCTGAGTGTTTGCAGTGCTGGTGTTTTTAGTTCATCTGTGTATCTCACATATTATGTGTCCAGTATGATGGAGCAAGAAAATGTTCTTAGAAGATAATGACAACAACAGTCGCTGTAGATGATGTAATGAAAGTTGGAGGGTGTTTGGTAATGGAGGACATCAGGTGGATCCACGTCTGGGTGTTGGGCAGAACCCCGAGATCCTGGGGAACAGAAGCAGAGTTAAAGGGAACAGGGTAGGAGACAGAGATGTAAACAAGCAAACACACAGGTTACACTTTACTGTGAGAAAATGTGATGGATTAGTGCAGTGTTAGAAATGGGAGATATGTACTTTTACAACCCTTTTTCGAAGGCATAGCCTACCTCAAGCTGGTCTCCCTATGACTCAGAGCACAGATAATCAGAATGATCCGAACTCACTGGTTCTGGTGGATGGGACACCTCCCAGGGGGCTCGGACAGTCGGTGGTCCTAAAGGCATGGAGGTAAATTGAAGAGGTACATTTTTATAAGCTCAGCATAACTACCATTTCTTGCTTTCTCAAATGTCAACCAAAGCTTAACATATTTTGTCTATTAGGCTTCACTGACGTGTAGGGCGTCAGGGCTTTCAGTGGTCGACCGTCCAACTGCCACAACTGGAGAAGATTGTTGGCTTCCACCGAGGTAACCCTAGGAAGACAAAGAGAAAAATATCACTGTTAGGGAAACTAAAACTAGCTGCAGGTTATTTTGTGTGCAAATGCAAATAGTTATTATCTGAGATTTTTTATATTCACTTTAAAAACTTCTTATGGCTGGGGGCAGTATTGAGTAGCTTCGATGAATAAGGTGCCCAGAGGTGCCCAGAGTAAACTGCCTGCTCCTCAGTCCCAGTTGCTAATATATGCATATTATTAGTATATTTGGATAGAAAACACTCTGAAGTTTCTATAACTGTTTGAATGATGTCTGTGAGTATAACAGAACTCATATGGCAGGCAAAGACCTGAGAAGAAATCCAACCAGGAAGTGGGAAATCTGAGGTTGGTCGATTTTCAACTCAGCCCCTATTGAAGATACAGTGGGATATTGGTCATGTTGCACTTCCTAAGGCTTCCACTAGATGTCAACCGTCTTTAGAAACTTGTTTGAGGCTTCTACTGTAAAGGGGGGCTGAATGAGAGGGGATTGAGTCAGAGGTCTGGCAGAGTGCCAGGAGATGGTCACGCACATTCACATGAGAGGTAGCTCCCGTTCCATTTGCTTTTTCTGAAGACAAAGGAATTCTCCGGTTGGAACATTATTGAAGATTTATGTTAAAAACATCCTAAAGATTGATTCTATACATCGTTTGACATGTTTCTACGGACTGTAACGGAACTTTTTGACATTTCGTCTGCAACTAGTGAACGCGCTCCGTGAGTTTTGATTTGTTTACCAAACTCGCTAACAAAAGTAGCTATTTGTACATAAATGATGGACATTATCGAACAAAACAAACATTTATTGTGGAACTGGGATTCCTGGGAGTGCATTCTGATGAAGATCATCAAAGGTAAGTGAATATTTATAATGTTATTTCTGACTTCTGTTGACTGCACAATATGGCGGATATCTTTTTGTCTTGATTGGGCTCTGAGCACCGACCTCAGATTATTGCATGGTTTGCTTTTTCCGTAAAGCTTTTTTGAAATCTGACACAGCGGTTGCATTAAGGAGAAGTGGATCTAAAATTCCATGTATAACGTTTATTATGAGTAATTCTGGAAATTGATTTGGCTCTCTGCAAAATCACCGGATGTTTTTGGAACTACTGAACATAACGCGCCAATGTATACTGAGATTTTTTTAATATAAATATGAACTTTACCGAACAAAACATACATGTATTGTGTAACATGAAGTCCTATGAGTGTCATCTGATGAAGATCATCAAAGGTTAGTGATTCATTTTGTCTCTATTTCTGCTTTTTGTGACTCCTGTCTTTGGCTGGAAAAATGGCTGTTTTTCTGTGATTTGGCGGTGACCTAACATAATCGTTTGTGGTGCTTTCGCTGTAAAGCCTTTTTGATATCGGACACTCTGATGGGATTAACAACAAGATTACCTTTAAAATGGTATAAGATACTTGTATGTTTGAGGAATTTTTATTCTGAGATTTCTGTTGTTTGAATTTGGCATCCTGCACTTTCACTGGCTGTTTCACAGCCATAAGAAGTTTTAACAGATGATGACGCCAGCTAGCAGTGAAAGAGCTGCGAGGTTTCCCAGGTCTCGCCTTCCTTTCGTCTTTCTTTCAAACCAAGTAATTCTCCCAGATGTCGAAACACTTGGTCCCCTTCTTGATTCTCCTCCGGTAACTCTCCTTCTGTTTCTCCTGCGCCTTGTCCATGTTCAGTCTCACCTTGAATGATGACATAAATAAATGCAATTATATTTCATATTACAAATACATTTCTTACCAGGGTTGGGTGGGTTACTTTTTAAATGTACATTACTTTCCCCTTAAGAGGCATTAGAAGAAGACAAAAATGTATGTTACCAATTGAACAACATCTATTGCAGGATAAATCAATGTTAAAGTTTACATAGCTGGCCATATATGGATGTTATATGTTACTTTTTGGGTTGGTTATGTAGGCTTCTTCTAACCCATCGCTTTCTACGACATATAATAATACGATTAAATTATATCTTTACATTAAAAACCAAAGTCTATCAGATTTCCAGTCATTCCAATAAATGTTAAACCCCTTGATCTTCAAGAATAGGACTTGGAAATATGGAAGTATAGATTAGCCAAACTGTTTTACATGAGCATAACCGCAAAACTAAGGATTTATTAGCCAGCCCTACTCTGTTGTTTATTTTGTTGTCATGGAGGACTGACTGGGCTCATTGATTCCAGTTGAAAAATAAATGCTGTGCTCATGGAATGGCTTTGAGCACTACTGAAAAGTGCTATTTACATGTGAAAAATGAATGCCATGTGCTACATTTGCTATAGGCCTATTGTTACTCTTTTAGTTGGTGACACTTTGATATCTTGATAATATGCAGCTGTTTAAAGGGCAAATCCACAGATGAAACAATAACAAAATGGTTGCCCCGCCTCTGTTTTAGGGAAAAATCTGAGGGATGGGCCTGGAGAAATGTAACCACTATCAGATTAATAGACTTAACTATGGATGTAAGGACTGACCATCCATGATATAAAAATTATTGTTTTAACCATATTCTGATGATATACAGTGTTTGTTTACATTTACAATGTTTACTGACATTGGAGAAAAACAAGTTTATATTTTGGGTTCTCATGGAGTGTGATAGATGAACTAAGCTCATGAGTAAGTTATATTCTTCAAGAATCAATGGATATATACATACAGTTGAAGTCGGAAGTTTACATACACTTAGGTTGGAGTCATTGAAACTCGTTTTTCAACCACTCCACAAATTTCTTGTTAACAAACTATAGTTTTGGCAAGTCGTTTAGGACACCTACTTTGTGCATGACACAAGTAATTTTTCCAACAATTGTTTACAGACAGATTATTTCACTAATAATTCACTGTATCACAATTCCAGTGGGTCAGAAGTTTACATTCACTAAGTTGACTTTGCCTTTAAACAGCTTGGAAAATTCCTGAAAATTATGTCATGGCTTTAGAAGCTTCTGATAGGCTAATTGACATAATTTGAGTCAATTGGAGGTGTACCTGTGGATGTATTTCAAGACCTACCTTCAAACTCAGTGCCTCTTTGCTTGACATCATGGGAAAATCAAAAGAAATCATCCAAGAAAAATTGTAGACCTCCACAAGTCTGGTTCATCCTTGCGAGCAATTTCCAAACGCCTGAAGGTACCACGTTCATCTGTACAAACAATAGTACGCAAGTATAAACACCATGGGACCACGCAGCCGTCATACCGCTCAGGAAGGAGACGCGTTCTGTCTCCTAGAGATGAACGTACTTTGGTGTGAAAAGTGAAAATCAATCCCAGAACAACAGCAAAGGACCTTGTGAAGATGCTGGAGGAAACAGGTACAAAAGTATCTATATCCACAGTAAAAACAAGTCCTATATCGACATAATCTGAAAGGCCGCTTAGCAAGGAAGAAGTCACTGCTCCAAAACCGCCATAAAAAAGCCAGACTACGGTTTGCAACTGCACATGGGGACAAAGATCGTACTTTTTGGAGAAATGTCCTCTGGTCTGATGAAACAAAAATAGAACTGTTTGGTCATAATGACCATTGTTATGTTTGGAGGAGAAAGGGGGATGCTTGCAATCCGAGGAACACCATCCCAACTGTGAAGCACAGGGGTGGCAGCTTCATGTTGTAGGGGTGCTTTGCTGCAGGAGGGACTGGTGCATTTCACAAAATAGATGGCATCATGAGGGTGTAAAATTATGTGGATATATTGAAGCAACATCTCAAGACATCAGTCAGGATGTTAAAGATTGGTCGCAAATGGGTCTTCCAAATGAACAATGATCCCAAGCATACTCCCAAAGTTGAGTTTAGTTCAACTGTCACACTCCATGAGAACCAAAAATATAAACTTGTTTTTCTTGGATGGACGGAAAATAAATTAACAGCGGACAATCATTTTTACCTGGTCAAAAACCTCGTTCTCAGTCCGTGCCTGAAGGCGGTCTTTAAAGGCAATCTGATCTGGTTCGACAACTTCCACCACATAAAGTGGGGTTTCTGTTATACAAAAATAACAATAGACAAACAACAACACTACGTCAATCACACATTTGAAATACTACAGTATACGCAATAATTTTGTATATATAATTGATTTGTTTACCTCAGTCAACAGCTGCGGCTCCCGTCCATACCAGGTGGAGGCCTGGAGGCTGCTGTTGTGTGGGAAGAGAATTACCTTCCTGATACCAATCAAGGGACTTGCCCATGACAGTCTTGAGGGTCTGGTTGGTCCATTCACCAAACCAGGAGGAGGGGGTAGGAAAGCGATATCTATTGACAATGTAAGATATTGAAATATGTCTGATTGTGTACCATGGAAAAACAAAAAACAATTGTAAAAAAATGAATAAAACAAACCATTGGTGACAGAATATAACCTGTAACATCCATTACCAGGTTCCAGCGTTCATGAACTCGGTCACTAGAGCACATACTCTTCCTTTACTTACCGTAATGGGTATTGCCTCCACCCACTTGGTAACGTGATTGGTCGCCGTCAGACACCAGCTGTTGCCATTCCTGGATTTCGTGAAGGGTCCGATGAGGGCCACCCCTAACATTTTAAAGTGTTAGCAAGAAGATTACTTTATTCTTACCTGTATCTGTGTCATACAGTCTGCAGATTTTCATATTTGTAAGGCTACTGACACACACAAACACACATTCTATAATATTGAACTCTGCTGTGGTCAAATAAAGCAAACATTACAAAACAACTTATCAGGGAAGAATTTGAATTGGAACTCTTACCGGTGTGCCATGTTCAAATAACTTAGATGGGCTTCAACTCCGGCGCCACAGTCTTCACCCTGTCAAACTTCTGTCAGGCTAGACAGGGTACTGACCTTTAAGCACAAAGTGTCAAATTGAAACTTTGTGTTCTCTCTGATATGAAATTCATTGAAATCATAATAATTTTAGATATAAAAGAATGTGATTGATAAACAAAAGGTTATTTAACTTGCCCAGCTGTCCACCGCCTTGACAATTCCCCAACAGAAGAAGCGTAGGTAGATTTTGGCAGTCAATCATGCACTCCCCCCCCCCCCCCCGTCTCTCTCTCTCTCTCAAGCAAAGACACCTAGTTAAGGAGAAGATGGAGCCGACAGACATGGCAGCTCTGCTTCTAGCTACGAAGCAACTTTAACAAGCATTTCGCTAAACTCGCAATAACATCTGCTGAATATGTGTATGTGACCAATAACATTTTATTTGAATTGGAATTACCATAATTATTTACACCTATCCATTTGATTGATGTTTAACTTACAGCTAGATATCTCAATATGACAAACATATAACTATATCAGTGGAGGCTGCTGATGGGAGGACGGCTCATAATAATGGCTGGAATGGAGTCAATGGAACGGCATCAACCACGTGTTTGATACCGTTCCATTTTCTCCATTCCAGACATTATTATGAGCCGTCCTCCCATCAGCAGCCTCCACTGAACTACAGTCCTAGTCAAAAGTTTGTACACACCTATTCATTCAAGGGTTTTTCTTTATTTGTACTATTTTCTACATTGTAGAATAATAGTGAAGACATCAAAACTATGAAATAACACATATGGAATCATGTAGTAACCAAAAAAGTATTAAACAAATCAAAGTATATTTTATATTTGAGATAATTTAAAGTAGCCACCATTGGCCTTGATGACAGCTTGGCACTCTTGGCATTCTCTCAACCAGCTTCATGATGTAGTCACCTGGAATGCATTTCAATTAACAGGTGTGCATGGTTAAAAGTTAATTTGTGGAATTTCTTTCCTTCTTAATGCGTTTGAGCCAATCAGTTGTGTTGTGAAAAGGGGGATATCTAGTCAGTTGTATAACTGAATGCCTTCAACTGAAATGTGCCTTCCACATATAACAAAACCCCTCTGAATCAGAGAGGTGCGAGGGGCTGCCTTAATCGATACCCTTCGATACCCGGGGAACAGTGGATTAACTGCCTTGCTCAGGGGCAGAATTATACATTTTTACCTTGTCAGCTCGGGGATTTGAATGATTTGATTTGTGAATGTGGTCTTTTTATGGCTCCTTATGAATAAGGAATCCTGTCAGTTTGTAGAGTTGTTCTAAACTCAAAAAAAGAAACGTCCTCTCACTGCCAACTGAGTTTATTTTCAGCAAACTTAACATGTGTAAATATTTGTATGAACATAACAAGATTCAACAAGTGAAACATAAACTGAACAAGTTCCACAGACATGTGACTAACAGAAATGGAATAAAGTGTCCCTGAACAAAGGGGAGGGGGTCAAAATCAAAAATAACAGTCAGTATCTGGTGTGGCCACCAGCTGCATTAAGTACTGCAGTGCATCTCCTCCTCATGGACTGCACCAGATTTACCAGTTCTTGCTGTGAGATGTTACCCCACTCTTCCACCAAGGCACCTGCAAGTTCCCGGACATTTCTGGGGGGAATGGCCCTAGCCTGTCTTGCAGGAAATCACGCACAGTAGTATGGCTGGTGATATTGTCATGCAGGTGTCATGTTCAGATGTACAGATCCTGTGTAGGTGTTGTTACATGTGGTCTGCCACTGTGAGGATGATCAGCTGTCCGTCCTATCTCCCTGTTGCGCTGTCTTAGGCGTCTCACAGTACGGACATTGCAATTTATTGCCCTGGCCACATCTGCAGTCCTCATGCCTCCTTGCAGCATGCCTAAGGCACGTTCACGCAGATGAGCAGGGACCCTGGGCATCTTTCTTTTGGTGTTTTTCGGAGTCAGTAGAAAGGCCTCTTTAGTGTCCCAAGTTTTCATAACTGTGACCTTAATTGCCTACCGTCTGTAAGCTGTTAGCGCCTTAACGACCGTTCCACAGGTGCATGTTCATTAATTGTTTATGGTTCATTGAACAAGCCACGGGAAACAGTGTTTAAACCCTTTACAATGAAGATCTGTGAAGTTATTTGGATTTTTACGAATTATCTTTGAAAGACAGGGTCCTGAAAAAGGGATGTTTCTTTTTTTGCTGAGTTTAGTTGTCGTCCTGTGGCTTTCATGGCACGCAGCTCAGGAGTGTACCATGGCGCTGGGATGTTGAAGGACACAACCCTTGTTTTAAGGGGGTCCAGAACATCCTGGTGGGAGATCTGTTCTTTGAAGAGAGCCTCCCTCCCACTGTCCTCCCTGTACCACAATTTTACTTTCCCACTTTCTTCTCCTCTCTCATTCTCTCTCCTCTCCGTTCAGCTCCTCTCTGTCTTTCTTCTCAACTTTCTCAATTCTCTTCATCGTTCTCCCACTCCTCCCTTCTATGTCTTTCAAACCACTTGTGCTTAAGTAATCCAGAGAGAGTGAGTGTGCATTAATCAGCTTCACTCAGTCAGGAGCTGTGGAATGATGACAGAGAAAATCACACCACTTTGTTGCCATGGGTTTTCATGGGGACAAGTGTTGAGTATGTTTAATTAATAAAGAGTACATCTCCGTTAGACAGTAGGGCTAGTGGGGGCTGATATTCATGTCATTTAAGGTCAGTGAACATCTCCCATTTGGAGTAAGAGGGGCCACATCTACACCCTGTCTGTCTATTTCTACGACGATTGAGGAGTCATGTGTAAAGACTCTGCTCCGTGTTCGGTGTGGCAGCTGTGACAAGACTAGGGTTTCAACATTTTCTGAAAACGCAAATTTCGTCAATCAGCAAGGAATAAGCAGAAAATACAGAACCTTCAAACCAGGATTTCTGGAAAACCTGACATTTTGTGGGGAAAGTTACCGGAAATGTGCAACCCTAAACAGGACTGTGACACTATGCTACTCTCTGTAGCAACCGCTTCCAGTAAAACATGGCCAACGAGTGTTGGAAATCCCTGCCATCTGACCTAGAGATCGCTAATTTATCGCCTCTGACCCGGCCACCCTGTGGCATTCACACCGTTCTCTCTGGTTCCTTGATTTTTGTTTTGTTGACGGGTCAGTTATCTAACCGAAGAGGAAGAAGTGATGATAAATCTTTATCATCGCAGAGCGATGGTGTCGATGATGCCAAATGGCGGTGTTCTTCAAGAAACTGTTTAGTGAAAGAGGGAACGGGAGGATGCAGCGAGAGAGCAAGAGAGAGAGAGAGAGAAAAAGAAAGAGCATGTAGATTTAGGCCTTCCTCATCTCCAGGTGACAGGTCTTGGTGAACCTGACATATCCAGGTGACAGGTCTTGGTGACCCTGACATCTCCAGGTGACAGGTCTTGGTGACCCTGACATCTCCAGGTGACAGGTCTTGGTGACGCTACATTTGCTGTGAGGGAATGCTCCGACCCTGACATCTCCACTGACTGACTCTTGATGCCACATTTGCTGTGGGGCAATTCTCCGACCCTCCACTGACTTACTCTACTCAGAAAAACGGAGGATTCACTGGTATTCCCATAAATGGAGAACTAGTTTTCTGGCTAATGCCAAGTGAGATGTTGTTGGTGAATGTTGGCTGGAGAAATCCCTCTTCATATTATGAATAATTAACACCGATTGTCTTCAGAACGGTCCATTTTAAAGTGAGGCCATTGTTGAATACACAGCTCCTCCCAACCCCTTCTGCAGATGATAAACCCGTCCAATGAGTCTCATGTCTATTGGCACAAGGAGTGTTTAACGCGTGTTTAACACATAACCCTGCTGTATAAGGAAGTCTGTATGTCACCTTTTTTTTTTTACGTTATACATTGTCATGGTAACAGCTCATGAAAATCTTACTACACACTCGACAGCTTGGCGACGCCATGAATTCAACATGTAAAAAGTTGAGTTACCGCCAATATAAACTCTCTGAAACCTGGTGAATGGACCTACAAACGGAATTCATTACCATTGCATTGTGCAATCAAAGAAATCTGCACGCATCACTAGCAGGCATCACTAACATGCATCACATGGCATGGTTGGCATCTGGTGTGTGTGTGTGTGTGTGTGCGTGTGCGCGTGTGTGCATGTGTTTTCCTACATTATCAGGACCAGAATGTCCTGACAAGTCACCAGCATATCCTGACAAGGTAGGAAAACAAGATTTGTTTTGAAAATTCATGACTTTTTTAATGTCCTGAATTTGTTAAAATGCTATTTTTTAGGCTTAAGGGTTAGGTTTAGGCTTAAGGGTTAGGTTTAGGGTTAAGTTTAGGGGTTTTGAAGTTAAGTTTAGGGGTTTTGAAGTTAGGGTTTGGGAAAAATAGGATTTTGAATGGGAATACATTTGTACTCCCTAAAAAGTCCAGGAAATTCACATTAAAAAAAGCTGTGTGAGTGTGTGTGTGTGTGATTGCTGGTCTGTTCAATGTTAGCAGCATCTTTAAATAAGGTTATAATCATGAATATCTGTGATGTTCTCTGCCTGTCCTTCCCTGTCCTCTTCATGCTGTAATTTGTGTACGGATGCCTGACATTATCCCCAGAAGCTGAACTCAAACCTTGTGTGTGTGTGTGTGTGTGTGTGTGTGTGTGTGTGTGTGTGTGTGTGTGTGTGTGTGTGTGTGTGTGTGTGTGTGTGTGTGTGTGTGTGTGTGTGTGTGTGTGTGTGTGTGTGTGTGTGTGTGTGTGTGTGTGTGAAACAGACTGCAGACGCCAGACAGGCCATGCGTGTGAGATCTCTGAACTCAAACCAGGTGGGATAAATCAAATCTAATTTTATTTGTCATATGCGCCGAATACAACAGGTGTAGGTAGACCTTACCGTGAAATGCTTACTGACAAGTCCTTAACCAACAATGCAGTTCAAGAAATAGAGTTAAGAAAATATTTACTAAATCAACTAAAGTGAAGATTTTTATTTTATTTTTAATAATACAAGAATATTAAAATAACAATCACGAGGCTCTATACAGGGGGTACCGGTACCGAGTCAATGTGTGGGGGTACAGGTTAGTCGAGGTAATTTGTAAAGTGACTATGCATAGCTAATAAACAGCGATTAGCAGCAGTGTAAAAACAAAGGGGTAAATAGTCCGGGTGGCCATTTGATTAATTGTTTAGCAGTCTTATGGCTTGGTGGTAGAAGCTGCTAAGGAGCCTTTTAGTCCGATAATGAGTCTTTTGGTGTGAGACTTGGCGATCCGGTACAGCTTGCCATGCGGTAGCAGAGAGAACAGTCTATGAGTTGGATTACTGGAGTCTTCGACCAGATTTTGGGCCTTCCTCTGACACCGCCTAGTATATAGGTCCTGCATGGCTGGAAGCTTGGCCCCAGTGATGTACTGGGCCATATGCAGTTACCCTGGGCAGCGCCTTATGGTCAGACGCCGAGCAGTTGCATTACCAGGTGGTGATGCAACCGGTCAGGATGCTTTCAATGGTGCAGCTGTATAACTTTTTGAGGATCTGGGGACCCATGCCAAATCTTTTCAGTCTCCTGAGGGGGAAAAAGTGTTGTTGTGCCCTCTTCACAACTGTCTAGGTGTGTTTGGACCATGATAGTTCGTTGGTGAACTTGAAACTTTCGACCCGCTCCACGAGTACAGCCCTGTCGATGTTAATGGGGGCCTATTTCTCCCGCCTTTTCCTGTAGTCCACAATCAGCCCCTTTGTCTTGCTCACATTAAGGGAGAGGATGTTGTCCTGGCACCACACTGCCAGGTCTCTGACCTCCTCCCTATAGACTGTCTCCTCGTTGTTGGTGATCAGGCCTACCACTGTTGTGTCGTCAACAAACTTAATGATGGTGTTGGAGTCGTGCTTGGCCACGCAATTGTGGGTGAACAGGTAGTACAGGAGGGGACTCAGCACGCACCCCTGAGGGGCCCACGTGTTGAGGATCAGCATGGCAGATGTGTTGTTGCCTACCCTTACCACCTGGGGGCGGCCTGTCAGGAAGTCCAGGATCCAGTTGCAGAGGGAGGTGTTAAGTCCCAGTGTCCTCAGCTTAGTGATGAGCTTTGTGGGCACTCTGGTGTTGAACGCTGAGCTGTAGTCAATGAACAGCATTCTCACATAGGTGTTCCTTTTGTCCAGGTGGGAAATGGCAGTGTGGAGTGCGATTGAGAATGCGTCATCTGTGGATCTGTTGGGGTGATATGCAATTTGGGAGTGGGTCTAGGGTTTCCGGCATGTTGATGTTAATGTGAGCCATAACCAGCCTTTCAAAGCGCTTCATGGCTACCGACGTGAGTGCTACGGGCGGTAATCATTTAGGCAGGTTACCTTCACTTTCTTGGGCACAGGGACTATGGTGGTCTGTTTGAAACATGTACAGTGGGGCAAAAAAGTCCTGGAGTCCTGGAGTGGCCTATTCAGTCTCCAGATCTCAACCCCGTAGAAAATCTTTGGAGGGAGTTGAAAGTCCGTGTTGCCCAGCAACAGCCCCAAAACATCACTGCTCTAGAGGAGATCTGCATGGAGGAATGGGCCAAAATACCAGCAACAGTGTGTGAAAACCTTGTGAAGACTTACAGAAAACGTTTGACCTCTGTCATTGCCAACAAAGGGTATATAACAAAGTATTGAGATAAACTTTGGTTATTGACCAAATACTTATTTTCCACCATAATTTGCAAATAAATTCATAAAAAATCCTACAATGTGATTTTCTGGATTTTTTTTTCTCATTTTGTCTGTCATAGTTGAAGTGTACCTATGATGAAAATTACAGGCCTCTCTCATCTTTTTAAGTGGGAGAACTTGCACAATTGGTGGCTGACTAAATACTTTTTTGCCCCACTGTAGGTATTACAGACTCAGTCAGGGACAGGTTGAAAATGTCAGTGAAGACACTTGTCAATTGGTCCACGCATGCTTTGAGTACAAGTCCTCGTAATCCGTCTGGCCCCGCGGCTTTGAGAATGTTGACCTGTTGAAAGGTCTTGCTCACATAGGCTAAGGAGAGCATGATCACACAGTCATCCGGAACAGCTGGTGCTCTCATGCATGCTTCAGTGTTGCTTGCCTCAAAGTGAGTATAAAAGGCATTTAGCTCGTCTGGAATGCTCGTGTCACTGGGCAGATCGCGGCTGGGTTTCCTTTTGTATTCTGTAATATACCACTACTTCTGTCATTTACCATCTCTGTTTTAGAACCATTTTCACATTAGCTATGGGTGCTATGAAGCTGTGTGATTTTGAATGATAAAACTCTTAATTTTATTGATGATATTTAATAATCCTTAGAGCGAGAACACAGGGCAGAGTCAGACATGTAACTGAGGCGTGAAGGCAGAAACACAGGGCAGAGTCAGACATGTAACTGAGGCATGAAGGCAGAAACACAGGGCAGAGTCAGACATGTAACTGAGGCATGAAGGCAGAAACACAGGGCAGAGTCAGACATGTAACAGGCAGAAATGTAAGATGTCTAAGTATTATTCTATCATAAAGAAGCAACACCATTCATTTGTCTTTACAGTTATATTGTTGCACAGAAAAATAAGAACATATGATATTAAAGTCATGCATAGAAAATCTATTTCACTAAGCATTAAGCATCAGCTGTTTTTTCAGGCATGATTTTACAATACAGGAAAAATAAATACTGTCCTCAAAATGAAAACCAAAGTGGTTATTAATACAATCTAACATAAAAAAAACACCATAGAAGAGTGTTATCATGTCATCTACAATTTTCTCTACTGAAAATCAGTTATACCGTACATTCAAAAACATGAATACTTTTTTGTAAATTCTGTTCAAAAATACAAAATCTGTGATTATTGGTGGTCTAGAACAGTAAAAGATACACTTCCTTTGTGTTATTGAATCTAAACAGGATCGTTTTACATACTACTGAAGGCTCCTAGCGTGGAGTGGCTCTCACAAGCATAGACGTTTTCATTGTCACAGAAAGACTTCCTCTGACGTCAGGCGTAAGAGACACCACTAATATACACATACCGTGTGTATCATCTTAATGTCCCCGAAACAGGAAACTATATTTACACAGCTGCCTGTAAATGCATTCAGTTATGAAGAAACACAACAAAACAACGACTCATTTTGGCTCAAAGACTCGAGAAGCTCTGGATCTAGGGCAAGATGGCAGTGACGGGAGAGGAAAAAGTGTTGACATAACTGGTTCTAAAATATTGTCTTCAAACATTCAGATATCGACGCAGTAGTAAAACGATGACGTCATCACCATGGCACCATAGTGTAGTGGCTGACGCACAGACTTCTGCGTCGTGATTTCGCGATGGGTTGGCATGGCAGGGAACGGAGTCTAGCTAGAATATGGACATACTGTATGGGAATATATAGTCTACTCCTGAAATATGGGTGAACACTACTAGCATGCTGATATCTGGTATTGTCCTACATCAGATAGTGCGTAGATTCCGCCTGCACTGAGGTTGAGGGACGAGCGTCGCGTAGGAGTGACGCCACCTGACGTAAGACAATGAATATCTGAAGCGAGTCAAAAGAACATAGGCTCACTGAATTAGCAGTGTTGAACTGTACTGCACTTAAACAGAGTTGACACTTCTACAATAAGTATTGCCTGTGGCTGTGAAATTCTGGGGCCGGAGTAGAGCTGTGTAATTGGGTCAGGGAGAGGAGGAGGAGGATAAGAGGGGAGGGGCTGAGGAGGAGAAAGGTGTGATGTAAATAATTGTTGTAAGCAAACGTTGGCTCCGGTGGCGGCCAGGTCGGTCCCAGAAGAGGTCGTCAGTTAGAGAAACATACATGTGTAAGCTGAACCATGTGAGAAATCTCGGCCCGGCCCGGCACTCCGCTCTGCTGTTATGGCTGACACTACTATAGCATTACAGAGCAGGCCATGCAGCATGCCGTACAGCAGGCAGTGCAGACCCAACATTCACCTAGAGAGCCACAGGGCTACAGGAAACAGGCCTGCCCCGAATATAAACTATTTACACACATCTAGACGTGGCACAGGAGCTGGGCTAAAACACAGTCACTAACTTGACACAGGCATACCTCACCAGGTTTAAGTGTCCTAATAAAACACATGGTAACTAATGGTAGAGTGCTGGCTAAAGATTCAGCTACTCCAGGCTTCATGCTTTGTCGGTCTCTATGACTACTGAGGGGGTGTAGAGTATTACAGGGTTTCTCTGGTCTCTATGACTACTGAGGGGGTGTAGAGTATTACAGGGTTTCTCTGGTCTCTATGACTACTGAGGGGGTATAGAGTATTACAGGGTTTCTCTGGTATCTATGACTACTGAGGGGGTGTAGAGTATTAACAGGGTTTCTCTGGTCTCTATGACTACTGAGGGGGTGTAGAGTATTAACAGGGTTTCTCTGGTATCTATGACTACTGAGGGGGTGTAGAGTATTAACAGGGTTTCTCTGGTCTCTATGACTACTGAGGGGGTGTAGAGTATTACAGGGTTTCTCTGGTCTCTATGACTACTGAGGGGGTGTAGAGTATTACAGGGTTTCTCTGGTCTCTATGACTACTGAGGGGGTGTAGAGTATTACAGGGTTTCTCTGGTCTCTGTGACCACTGAGGGGGTGTAGAGTATTACAGGGTTTCTCTGGCTGCTCATATACACTCAGTGGCCAGTCCAGAAACTAGGTTGTTCCTACAGACAGTGAGTCACGTGGCCGTGGCCTGTTATATAAAGCAGGCAGACAGGCATTGAGGCATTCAGTCACTCTTTGATTGAACATTAGAATGGGCAAAACGAGTGACCTAAGCGAGTTTGAGCGTTGTATGATCGTCGGCGTCAGGCGCACCGGATCCATTACCTCAGAAACTGACGGGTTTACAGAGAATGGTGCTGCAAACTAAAAACATCCAGTCAGTCCTTCAGGCGAAGGTTGAAGGAGAATGCAAGCTAACAAGCAAATAACGGCACAGTACAACGTGGTGTGAAGAATGGCAATCTCAGAACGCACAACTCATCGGTCCTTGTCACGGATGGGCTATTACAGCAGAAGACCACACCGGGTTAAACTCCTTTCAGCTAAAAACAAGAAGCAGCTCCAGTGGGCACACGATCACCAACACTGAACAAACACTGGAAAAACATTGCCTGGTCTGACGAATTTCTGTTCCTGTTGCGTCATGCTGACGGCAGAGTCAGGATTTGGTGTAAGCAGTCCGTGGCCCCATCTTGCCTGGTGTCAACGGTATAGGCTGGTGGCATTGGTGTAATGACGTGGGAAATGTGTTCCTGGCACACATTAGGTCTGATACCAATTGACCAACGCTACACCTTGTAGAATCCATGGCCACAAACAATTCTGGCTGTTCTGAAGGCAAAGGGGGGTACCTAATAAACTGTCCACTAGGTGTACCTAATAAACTGACCACTGGGTGTACCTAATAAACTGACCACTGGGTGTACCTAATAAACTGACCACTGGGTGTACCTAATAAACTGACCACTGGGTGTACCTAATAAACTGACCACTGGGTGTACCTAATAAACTGACCACTGGGTGTACCTAATAAACTGACCACTGGGTGTACCTAATAAACTGACCACTAGGTGTACCAAATAAACTGACCACTAGGTGTACCTAATAAACTGACCACTGGGTGTACCTAATAAACTGACCACTAGGTGTACCTAATAAACTGACCACTGGGTGTACCTAATAAACTGACCACTGGGTGTACCTAATAAACTGACCACTGGGTGTACCTAATAAACTGACCACTGGGTGTACCTAATAAACTGACCACTGGGTGTACATCATCTACACTTACAAATCATTCAAAATGACTTAACTGGCTGCATCGTCCACAGAAAAAGTTCATTCATTATGACAGCTGGTGCTGGTTCTGAACCCACAAGGAAATCTCCAGTCCAATTCTTAGATTTTCTTAGCAGTTTGTGAGTGTATTGTTTAATATTTTCAGATTCTAGAACACATTGCTCATTCAGGCAAGTCAATGGGTTCATTGGAAAGCGGAGTGGAGCTGAAGGGTAGGACTAAAAATAACAAGATAACTAAAGTCAAACGTATATGCGGTAGATTCAGAAGTTTGGTGAAACAGCACAGTTGGCAAATATATGGCAAATAGAAATCAAAACTGGGTGGTCTTTAGAGACAGATGGGAGGGGTTGAGAATAGCTTAAGGATGGGACTAAAAACAAACAAAAGATAACTATTGTTAAATACATTGTGTCCGTAAAATGTATATAGTATGTATACGCTGGAAGTAGAAGCCTAAGAGTTGTTGTTCACTAGTTACTCCAATTAGGGGTGGGGTGGTAAATTCCAGCGTGATGAGAGAGAGTTCTGCAAACAATAGGTTTAATGTATAGTTATTAATGGACAAGTCAGAAATGTCAACAACGCTCATCATTGTAAACACACACACACACACACACACACACACACACACACACACACACACACACACACACACACACACACACACACACACACACACACACACACACACACACACACACACACACACACACACACACACACACACACACACACACACACACACCAAACTATTTTCTTGGAAGAAAAGGCAAGAGAATAAAAAGATGATAGCTTTGCCAATAAACATATTTCTCCATAGAAGAGCGTGTCCTATAAGGAGAGAGGACGTAGCTATAAAGCCCCCAGCAGTGTGGCCCATATCCCCCACGGTTGTTCTGAGCCTCTGCTAAGACCTCCAGAGGACTAGTCTGTTCACTTATCAACTATGACATACAGTGAGCTCCAAACGTATTTGGGACAGTGACACATTTTCGGTAGTTTTGTCTCTGTACTCCAGCACTGTGGATTTGAAATGATACACCGACTATGAGATTAACGTGCAGACCGTCTGCTTTCTATTCAGGGTATTTTCATCCACATCGGATGAACCGTTTAGAAATGATTAAAGTAGTAAAAAGTTAAGCATTTGGTCTCAACAAGCTTGTGACTCTACACATTGATTAGATACATTTTCTGTTAGTTTTGGTTGTGTTTCAGATTATTTTGTGCCCAATAGAAATTAATAGTAAATAATGTATTGTGTCATTTTGGAGTCATTTTTATTGTAAATAAGAATATAATATGTTTCTAAACACTGATCCTGAAAGAATCCTGAATAATGATGAGTGAGCAAGTTACAGAAGCACAAATATCATACCCCCGCCAAAAATGCTAATCTCCCCTGTTATTGTAATGGTGAAAGGTTAGCATGTCTTGGAGGTATGATATTTGTGCGTCTGTAACTTTCTCAATACTTTTGTAGCTCACTATATTACACCACTGGGTGTGTGTAATAGCACTTTTTAAATGACGGTATATTAATAAATTATACTGCTAAATTACGGTATATTAATAAATTATACTGCTAAATTACGGTATATTAATAAATTATACTGCTAAGTGCTAATAACAGTAAATCCGTTTGTTTGCTGTAGAACACTCTCATATGCTATCTATTTGGGGGTTTTCATCTTCACTGTCTGGGCCAAGATAGTTTTCTCATGCTGTTCATATTGAGCTCTTATTGCTAGGTTTACTATGTAGATTGTTATTGCTGGAAATAGAAGGTCCATATTGCTAGTAAGATCCTTATTGCTGTAAATACTGAAACAATACCCTATATAAATGTTTGTCAAAATTCTGGTAATGATGTCTGGATATCAGTCTTCACTGCCCCACAGGTCCGTCAGATGACCAGAAACAGTGGACGTCACAGCTGTTGTTAGTAGATGGTACAGTAGCACGGGGCTGTATGTTGTGTTTCTGGGTCAGGAACGGTTCACAGTAGAATATCTTCCAGGTCATAAGGTCACAGGTAGGTGGTGGCCTCTCTGTTCTCTTTCTCTCTGGCCTGGGCCACGGCAACATTAATACACTGGAGCCACTCCTCAGCATGCTTCTCATCACGAGCCTTCAGGACGTAAGTCTTACTGTCCGTGAAGATCTCAAAGGCCCGAGGGAGACCCCGCTCACGGCGCTTCTTAGCCACCACCTGGACAGACAGACAGACAGACAGACAGACAGACAGACAGACAGACAGACAGACAGACACACAGACAGACACACAGACACACAGACACACAGACAGACAGGAGAGAGGGTTATCAGAAGTGGACAAAGGGTATGAATGGAATTGTTGTTACATGAATGGACTTGGAAGTTCACCCACCTTGACGCTCTGCACTTTGCTCAGCTCGATGGTGCTGTCGTCTGGCTCATCCTTCTGTAGTAGACAAGACAGGACAGAGATAAACCTTTCAGCAACATGGGGAGATTCTAGTTAAACATGAATAAATAGTTATAAATGCACACTTTGGAGCAGCAATCCAATTCTATTGATGTCGTTTCACTATCACCACTACACTGTACTTCTCTCAGGACATATCAAAGCTGGAGGCTAATATTAAATCTTGGTTTCCTCCATCGTAATCGCTCCTCTTTCCCCCCAGCTGCCAAACTAACCCTGATTCAGATGACCATCCTACCCATGCTAGATTACGGAGACATAATTTATAGATCGGCAGGTAAAGGTGCTCTCGATTGGCCAGATGTTCTTTACCATTCAGCCGTCAGATTTGCCACCAATGCTCCTTATAGGACACATCACTGCACTCTATACTCCTCTGTAAACTGGTCATCTCTGTAAACCCATCGCAAGACCCACTGGTTGTTGCTTATTTATAAAAACCCTCTTAGGGCACTCCCCCCTATCTGAGATACCTACTTGACCTTACAGTGAAATGCTGAATACAACAGGTGTAGACCTTACAGTGAAATGCTTAGTTACAAGCCCTTAACCAACAATGCAGTTTTAAGAAAAAATAAAATAAGAAAAAATTAAAGTAACAAGTAATTAAAGAGCAGCAGTAAAATAACAATAGCGAGGCTATATACAGGGGGGCAACGGTACAGAGTCAATGTGCGGAGGCACCGGTTAGTTGAGGTAATATGTACATGTAGGTAGAGTTATTAAAGTGATTATGCATAGATGATAACAGACAGTAGCAGCGGTGTAAAAGTGAGGGGGGGGGGCTGATGAATGGCCGTTTTCTGACACACTTAAACGCTGCCAGGTTCCCGAGAGGCACATGGATAATATTAACATTCAACATTGTGACACTGACATGTTTTACTGTTGAACAGCTGCCTTGCGGCTGT